>NW_027150115.1:0-89810 GCF_031143425.1 Pleurodeles waltl | reverse complement strand
AGGTAGGCACTTTGCAAAAAACACCTCTGTTTTCCTTCAAAAATTTGGCTGTGTCCACGTTGAGCTTTGGGGCGTTTCTTGTTGTGGGCGCTAGGCCTACCCACACAAGTGAGGTATCATTTTTATCGGGAGACGTGGGGGAACGCTGGGTGGAAGGAAATTTGTGGCTCCTCTCAGATTCCAGAACTTTCTGTCACAGAAATCTGAGGAACATGTGTTTTTTTAGCCAAATTCGGAGGTTTGCAAAGGATTCTGGGTAACAGAACCTGGTCCGAGCCACACAAGTCACCCCATCTTGGAGTCCCCTAGGTCTCTAGTTTTCAGAAATGCACCGGTTTGGTAGGTTTCCCTAGGTGGCGGCTGAGCTACAGGCCAAAATCTACAGGTAGGCACTTTGCAAAAAAAAAACCTCTGTTTTCCTTCAAAAATTTGGCTGTGTCCACGTTGCGCTTTGGGGCGTTTTCTGTCGTGGGCGCTAGGCCTACCCACACAAGTGAGGTATCATTTTTATCGGGAGACGTGGGGGAACGCTGGGTGGAAGGAAATTTGTGACTCCTCTCAGATTCCAGAACATTCTGCCACAGAAATCTGAGGAACATGTGTTTTTTTAGCCAAATTTTGAGGTCTGCAAAGGATTCTGGGTAACAGAACCTGGTCCGAGCCACACAAGTCACCCCATCTTGGATTCCCCTAGGTCTCTAGTTTTCAGAAATGCACAGGTTTGGTAGGTTTCCATAGGTGGCGGCTGAGCTACAGGCCAAAATCTACAGGTAGGCACTTTGCAAAAAACACCTCTGTTTTCCTTCAAAAATTTGGCTGTGTCCACGTTGCGCTTTGGGGCGTTTTCTGTCGTGGGCGCTAGGCCTACCCACACAAGTGAGGTATCATTTTTATCGGGAGACGTGGGGGAACGCTGGGTGGAAGGAAATTTGTGACTCCTCTCAGATTCCAGAACATTCTGCCACAGAAATCTGAGGAACATGTGTTTTTTTAGCCAAATTTTGAGGTCTGCAAAGGATTCTGGGTAACAGAACCTGGTCCGTGCCACACAAGTCACCCCATCTTGGATTCCCCTAGGTCTCTAGTTTTCAGAAATGCACAGGTTTGGTAGGTTTCCATAGGTGGCGGCTGAGCTACAGGCCAAAATCTACAGGTAGGCACTTTGCAAAAAACACCTCTGTTTTCCTTCAAAAATTTGGCTGTGTCCACGTTGCGCTTTGGGGCGTTTCTTGTTGTGGGCGCTAGGCCTACCCACACAAGTGAGGTATCATTTTTATCGGGAGACGTGGGGGAACGCTGGGTGGAAGGAAATTTGTGGCTCCTCTCAGATTCCAGAACTTTCTGTCACAGAAATCTGAGGAACATGTGTTTTTTTAGCCAAATTCGGAGGTTTGCAAAGGATTCTGGGTAACAGAACCTGGTCCGAGCCACACAAGTCACCCCATCTTGGAGTCCCCTAGGTCTCTAGTTTTCAGAAATGCACCGGTTTGGTAGGTTTCCCTAGGTGGCGGCTGAGCTACAGGCCAAAATCTACAGGTAGGCACTTTGCAAAAAACACCTCTGTTTTCCTTCAAAAATTTGGCGGTGTCCACGTAGCGCTTTGGGGCGTTTCCTGTCGCGGGCGCTAGGCCTACCCACACTAGTGAGGAATCATTTTTATCGGGAGACGTGGGGGAACGCTGGGTGGAAGGAAATTTGTGGCTCCTCTCAGATTCCAGAACTTTCTGCCACAGAAATGTGAGGAACATGTGTTTGTTTAGCCAAATTTTGAGGTTTGCAAAGGATTCTGGATAACAGAACCTGGTTCGAGCCACACAAGTCACCCCATCTTGGATTCCCCTAGGTCTCTAATTTTCAGAAATGCACAGGTTTGGTAGGTTTCCCTAGGTGGCGGCTGAGCTACAGGCCAAAATCTACAGGTAGGCACTTTGCAAAAAACACCTCTGTTTTCCTTCAAAAATTTGGCTGTGTCCACGTTGCGCTTTGGGGCGTTTCCTGTTGTGGGCGCTAGGCCTACCCACACAAGTGAGGTATCATTTTTATCGGGAGACGTGGGGGAACGCTGGGTGGAAGGAAATTTGTGGCTCCTCTCTGATTCCAGAACTTTCTGCCACAGAAATCTGAGGAACATGTGTTTTTTTAGCCAAATTCGGAGGTTTGCAAAGGATTCTGTGTAACAGAACCTGGTCCGAGCCACACAAGTCACCCCATCTTGGATTCCCCTAGGTCTCTAGTTTTCAGAAATGCACAGGTTTGGTAGGTTTCCCTAGGTGGCGGATGAGCTACAGGCCAAAATCTACAGGTAGGCACTTTGCAAAAAACACCTCTGTTTTCCTTCAAAATTTTGGCTGTGTCCACGTTGCGCTTTGGGGCGTTTCCTGTCGCGGGCGCTAGGCCTACCCACAGAAGTGAGGTATCATTTTTATCGGGAGACGTTGGGGAACGCTGGGTGGAAAGAAATTTGTGGCTCCTCTCAGATTCCAGAACTTTCTGCCACAGAAATGTGAGGAACATGTGTTTTTTTAGCCAAATGTTGAGGTTTGCAAAGGATTTTGGGTAACAGAACCTGGTCCGAGCCACACAAGTCACCCCATCTTGGGTTCCCCTAAGTCTCTAGTTTTCAGAAATGCACAGGTTTGGTAGGTTTCCCTAGGTGGCGGCTGAGCTACAGGCCAAAATCTACAGGTAGGCACTTTGCAAAAAACACCTCTGTTTTCCTTCAAAAATTTGGCTGTGTCCACGTTGCGCTTTGGGGCGTTTCCTGTCGCGGCGCTAGGCCTACCCACACAAGTGAGGAATCATTTTTATCGGGAGACGAGGGGGAATGCTGGGTGGAAGGAAATTTGTGGCTCCTCTCAGATTCCAGAACTTTCTGCCACAGAGATGTGAGGAACATGTGTTTTTTTAGCCAAATTTTGAGGTTTGCAAATGATTCTGGATAACAGAACCTGGTCCGAGCCACACAAGTCACCCCATCTTGGATTCCCCTAGGTCTCTAGTTTTCAGAAATGCACAGGTTTGGTAGGTTTCCCTAGGTGGCGGCTGAAGTACAGGCCAAACTCTACAGGTAGGCACTTTGCAAAAAACACCTCTGTTTTCCTTCAAAAATTTGGCTGTGTCCAAGTTGCGCTGTGGGGCGTTTCCTGTCGCGGGCGCTAGGCCTACCCACACAAGTGAGGTATCATTTTTATCGGGAGACGTGGGGGAACGCTGGGTGGAAGGAAATTTGTGGCTCCTCTCAGATTCCAGAACTTTCTGCCACAGAAATGTGAGGAACATGTGTTTTTTTAGCCAAATTTTGAGGTTTGCAAAGGATTCTGGGTAACAGAACCTGGTCCGAGCCACACAAGTCACCCCATCTTGGATTCCCCTAGGTATCTAGTTTTCAGAAATGCAGAGGTTTGGTAGGTTTCCCTAGGTGGCGGCTGAGCTACAGGCCAAAATCTACAGGTAGGCACTTTGCAAAAAACACCTCTGTTTTCCTTCAAAAATTTGGCTGTGTCCACGTTGCGCTTTGGGGCGTTTTCTGTCGTGGGCGCTAGGCCTACCCACACAAGTGAGGTATCATTTTTATCGGGAGACGTGGGGGAACGCTGGGTGGAAGGAAATTTGTGACTCCTCTCAGATTCCAGAACATTCTGCCACAGAAATCTGAGGAACATGTGTTTTTTTAGCCAAATTTTGAGGTCTGCAAAGGATTCTGGGTAACAGAACCTGGTCCGTGCCACACAAGTCACCCCATCTTGGATTCCCCTAGGTCTCTAGTTTTCAGAAATGCACAGGTTTGGTAGGTTTCCATAGGTGGCGGCTGAGCTACAGGCCAAAATCTACAGGTAGGCACTTTGCAAAAAACACCTCTGTTTTCCTTCAAAAATTTGGCTGTGTCCACGTTGCGCTTTGGGGCGTTTCTTGTTGTGGGCGCTAGGCCTACCCACACAAGTGAGGTATCATTTTTATCGGGAGACGTGGGGGAACGCTGGGTGGAAGGAAATTTGTGGCTCCTCTCAGATTCCAGAACTTTCTGTCACAGAAATCTGAGGAACATGTGTTTTTTTAGCCAAATTCGGAGGTTTGCAAAGGATTCTGGGTAACAGAACCTGGTCCGAGCCACACAAGTCACCCCATCTTGGAGTCCCCTAGGTCTCTAGTTTTCAGAAATGCACCGGTTTGGTAGGTTTCCCTAGGTGGCGGCTGAGCTACAGGCCAAAATCTACAGGTAGGCACTTTGCAAAAAACACCTCTGTTTTCCTTCAAAAATTTGGCGGTGTCCACGTAGCGCTTTGGGGCGTTTCCTGTCGCGGGCGCTAGGCCTACCCACACTAGTGAGGAATCATTTTTATCGGGAGACGTGGGGGAACGCTGGGTGGAAGGAAATTTGTGGCTCCTCTCAGATTCCAGAACTTTCTGCCACAGAAATGTGAGGAACATGTGTTTGTTTAGCCAAATTTTGAGGTTTGCAAAGGATTCTGGATAACAGAACCTGGTTCGAGCCACACAAGTCACCCCATCTTGGATTCCCCTAGGTCTCTAATTTTCAGAAATGCACAGGTTTGGTAGGTTTCCCTAGGTGGCGGCTGAGCTACAGGCCAAAATCTACAGGTAGGCACTTTGCAAAAAACACCTCTGTTTTCCTTCAAAAATTTGGCTGTGTCCACGTTGCGCTTTGGGGCGTTTCCTGTTGTGGGCGCTAGGCCTACCCACACAAGTGAGGTATCATTTTTATCGGGAGACGTGGGGGAACGCTGGGTGGAAGGAAATTTGTGGCTCCTCTCTGATTCCAGAACTTTCTGCCACAGAAATCTGAGGAACATGTGTTTTTTTAGCCAAATTCGGAGGTTTGCAAAGGATTCTGTGTAACAGAACCTGGTCCGAGCCACACAAGTCACCCCATCTTGGATTCCCCTAGGTCTCTAGTTTTCAGAAATGCACAGGTTTGGTAGGTTTCCCTAGGTGGCGGATGAGCTACAGGCCAAAATCTACAGGTAGGCACTTTGCAAAAAACACCTCTGTTTTCCTTCAAAATTTTGGCTGTGTCCACGTTGCGCTTTGGGGCGTTTCCTGTCGCGGGCGCTAGGCCTACCCACAGAAGTGAGGTATCATTTTTATCGGGAGACGTTGGGGAACGCTGGGTGGAAAGAAATTTGTGGCTCCTCTCAGATTCCAGAACTTTCTGCCACAGAAATGTGAGGAACATGTGTTTTTTTAGCCAAATGTTGAGGTTTGCAAAGGATTTTGGGTAACAGAACCTGGTCCGAGCCACACAAGTCACCCCATCTTGGGTTCCCCTAAGTCTCTAGTTTTCAGAAATGCACAGGTTTGGTAGGTTTCCCTAGGTGGCGGCTGAGCTACAGGCCAAAATCTACAGGTAGGCACTTTGCAAAAAACACCTCTGTTTTCCTTCAAAAATTTGGCTGTGTCCACGTTGCGCTTTGGGGCGTTTCCTGTCGCGGCGCTAGGCCTACCCACACAAGTGAGGAATCATTTTTATCGGGAGACGAGGGGGAATGCTGGGTGGAAGGAAATTTGTGGCTCCTCTCAGATTCCAGAACTTTCTGCCACAGAAATGTGAGGAACATGTGTTTTTTTAGCCAAATTTTGAGGTTTGCAAATGATTCTGGATAACAGAACCTGGTCCGAGCCACACAAGTCACCCCATCTTGGATTCCCCTAGGTCTCTAGTTTTCAGAAATGCACAGGTTTGGTAGGTTTCCCTAGGTGGCGGCTGAGCTACAGGCCAAACTCTACAGGTAGGCACTTTGCAAAAAACACCTCTGTTTTCCTTCAAAAATTTGGCTGTGTCCAAGTTGCGCTGTGGGGCGTTTCCTGTCGCGGGCGCTAGGCCTACCCACACAAGTGAGGTATCATTTTTATCGGGAGACGTGGGGGAACGCTGGGATAAGGAAATTTGTGGCTCCTCTCAGATTCCAGAACTTTCTGCCACAGAAATGTGAGGAACATGTGTTTTTTTAGCCAAATTTTGAGGTTTGCAAAGGATTCTGGGTAACAGAACCTGGTCCGAGCCACACAAGTCACCCCATCTTGGATTCCCCTAGGTATCTAGTTTTCAGAAATGCTAGTTTTCAGAAATGCAGAGGTTTGGTAGGTTTCCCTAGGTGGCGGCTGAGCTACAGGCCAAAATCTACAGGTAGGCACTTTGCAAAAAACACCTCTGTTTTCCTTCAAAAATTTGGCTGTGTCCACGTTGCGCTTTGGGGCGTTTCCTGTCGCGGGGGCTAGGCTTACCCACACAAGTGTGGTATCATTTTTATCGGGAGATGTGGGGAAATGCTGGGTGGAAGGAAATTTGTGGCTCCTCTCAGATTCCAGAACTTTCTGCCACAGAAATGTGAGGAACATGTCATTTTTTAGCCAAATTTTGAGGTCTGCAAAGGATTCTGGGTAACAGAACCTGGTCCGAGCCACACAAGTCACCCCATCTTGGATTCCCCTAGGTCTCTAGTTTTCAGAAATGCACAGGTTTGGTAGGTTTCCCTAGGTGGCGGCTGAGCTACAGGCCAAAATCTACAGGTAGGAACTTTGCAAAAAAACGTCTGGTTTCCTTCAAAAATTTGGCTGTGTCCATGTTGCGCTTTGGGGCGTTTCCTGTCGCGGGCGCTAGGCCTACCCACACAAGTTAGGTATCATTTTTATCGGGAGACGTGGGGAAACGCGGGGTGGAAGGAAATTTGTGGCTCCTCTCAGATTCCAGAACTTTCTGCCACAGAAATGTGAGGAACATGTGTTTTTTTGGCCAAATTTTGAGGTTTGCAAAGGATTCTGGGTAACAGAACCTGGTCCGAGCCACACAAGTCACCCCATCTTGGATTCCCCTAGATCTCTAGTTTTCAGAAATGCACAGGTTTTGTAGGTTTCCCTAGGTGGCGGCTGAGCTACAGGCCAAAATCTACAGGTAGGCACTTTGCAAAAAACACCTCTGATTTCCATAAAAAATTTGGATGTGTCCACGTTGCGCTTTGGGGCGTTTCGTGTCGCGGGCACTAGGCCTACCCAAACAAGTGAGGTATCATTTTTATCGGGAGACGTGGGGGAACGCTGGGTGGAAGGAAATTTGTGGCTCCTCTCAGCTTCCAGAACTTTCTGCCACAGAAATCTGAGGAACACGTGTTTTTTTAGCCAAATTTTGAGGTTTGCAAAGGATTCTGGGTAACAGAACCTGGTCCGAGCCACACAAGTCACCCCATCTTGGATTCCCCTAGGTCTCTAGTTTTCAGAAATGCACAGGTTTGGTAGGTTTCCCTAGGTGGCGGCTGAGCTACAGGCCAAAATCTACAGGTAGGCACTTTGCAAAAAAAAAAAACTCTGTTTTCCTTCAAAAATTTGGCTGTGTCCACTTTGCGCTTTGGGGCGTTTTCTGTCGTGGGCGCTAGGCCTACCCACACAAGTGAGGTATCATTTTAATCGGGAGACGTGGGGGAACGCTGGGTGGAAGGAAATTTGTGACTCCTCTCAGATTCCAGAACATTCTGCCACAGAAATCTGAGGAACATGTGTTTTTTTAGCCAAATTTTGAGGTCTGCAAAGGATTCTGGGTAACAGAACCTGGTCCGAGCCACACAAGTCACCCCATCTTGGATTCCCCTAGGTCTCTAGTTTTCAGAAATGCACAGGTTTGGTAGGTTTCCATAGGTGGCGGCTGAGCTACAGGCCAAAATCTACAGGTAGGCACTTTGCAAAAAACACCTCTGTTTTCCTTCAAAAATTTGGCAGAGTCCACGTTGCGCTTTGGGGCGTTTCTTGTTGTGGGCGCTAGGCCTACCCACACAAGTGAGGTATCATTTTTATCGGGAGACGTGGGGGAACGCTGGGTGGAAGGAAATTTGTGGCTCCTCTCAGATTCCAGAACTTTCTGTCACAAAAATCTGAGGAACATGTGTTTTTTTAGCCAAATTCGGAGGTTTGCAAAGGATTCTGGGTAACAGAACCTGGTCCGAGCCACACAAGTCACCCCATCTTGGAGTCCCCTAGGTCTCTAGTTTTCAGAAATGCACCGGTTTGGTAGGTTTCCCTAGGTGGCGGCTGAGCTACAGGCCAAAATCTACAGGTAGGCACTTTGCAAAAAACACCTCTGTTTTACTTCAAAAATTTGGCGGTGTCCACGTAGCGCTTTGGGGCGTTTCCTGTCGCGGGCGCTAGGCCTACCCACACTAGTGAGGAATCATTTTTATCGGGAGACGTGGGGGAACGCTGGGTGGAAGGAAATTTGTGGCTCCTCTCAGATTCCAGAACTTTCTGCCACAGAAATGTGAGGAACATGTGTTTGTTTAGCCAAATTTTGAGGTTTGCAAAGGATTCTGGATAACAGAACCTGGTTCGAGCCACACAAGTCACCCCATCTTGGATTCCCCTAGGTCTCTAATTTTCAGAAATGCACAGGTTTGGTAGGTTTCCCTAGGTGGCGGCTGAGCTACAGGCCAAAATCTACAGGTAGGCACTTTGCAAAAAACACCTCTGTTTTCCTTCAAAAATTTGGCTGTGTCCACGTTGCGCTTTGGGGCGTTTCCTGTTGTGGGCGCTAGGCCTACCCACACAAGTGAGGTATCATTTTTATCGGGAGACGTGGGGGAACGCTGGGTGGAAGGAAATTTGTGGTTCCTCTCAGATTCCAGAACTTTCTGCCACAGAAATGTGAGGAACATGTGTTTTTTTAGCCAAATTTTGAGGTTTGCAAAGGATTTTGGGTAACAGAACCTGGTCCGAGCCACACAAGTCACCCCATCTTGGATTCCCCTAAGTCTCTAGTTTTCAGAAATGCACAGGTTTGGTAGGTTTCCCTAGGTGGCGGCTGAGCTACAGGCCAAAATCTACAGGTAGGCACTTTGCAAAAAACACCTCTGTTTTCCTTCAAAAATTTGGCTGTGTCCACGTTGCGCTTTGGGGCGTTTCCTGTCGCGGCGCTAGGCCTACCCACACAAGTGAGGAATCATTTTTATCGGGAGACGAGGGGGAACGCTGGGTGGAAGGAAATTTGTGGCTCCTCTCAGATTCCAGAACTTTCTGCCACAGAAATGTGAGGAACATGTGTTTTTTTAGCCAAATTTTGAGGTTTGCAAATGATTCTGGATAACAGAACCTGGTCCGAGCCACACAAGTCACCCCATCTTGGATTCCCCTAGGTCTCTAGTTTTCAGAAATGCACAGGTTTGGTAGGTTTCCCTAGGTGGCGGATGAGCTACAGGCCAAACTCTACAGGTAGGCACTTTGCAAAAAACACCTCTGTTTTCCTTCAAAAATTTGGCTGTGTCCAAGTTGCGCTGTGGGGCGTTTCCTGTCGCGGGCGCTAGGCCTACCCACACAAGTGAGGTATCATTTTTATCGGGAGACGTGGGGGAACGCTGGGTGGAAGGAAATTTGTGGCTCCTCTCAGATTCCAGAACTTTCTGCCACAGAAATGTGAGGAACATGTTTTTTTTTAGCCAAATTTTGAGGTTTGCAAAGGATTCTGGGTAACAGAACCTGGTCCGAGCCACACAAGTCACCCCATCTTGGATTCCCCTAGGTATCTAGTTTTCTGAAATGCAGAGGTTTGGTAGGTTTCCCTAGGTGGCGGCTGAGCTACAGGCCAAAATCTACAGGTAGGCACTTTGCAAAAAACACCTCTGTTTTCCTTCAAAAATTTGGCTGTGTCCACGTTGCGCTTTGGGGCGTTTCCTGTCGCGGGGGCTAGGCTTACCCACACAAGTGTGGTATCATTTTTATCGGGAGACGTGGGGGAATGCTGGGTGGAAGGAAATTTGTGGCTCCTCTCAGATTCCAGAACTTTCTGCCACAGAAATGTGAGGAACATGTGTTTTTTTAGCCAAATTTTGAGGTCTGCAAAGGATTCTGGGTAACAGAACCTGGTCCGAGCCACACAAGTCACCCCATCTTGGATTCCCCTAGGTCTCAATTTTTCAGAAATGCACAGGTTTGGTAGGTTTCCCTAGGTGGCGGCTGAGCTACAGGCCAAAATCTACAGGTAGGAACTTTGCAAAAAAACGTCTGGTTTCCTTCAAAAATTTGGCTGTGTCCATGTTGCGCTTTGGGGCGTTTCCTGTCGCGGGCGCTAGGCCTACCCACACAAGTGAGGTATCATTTTTATCGGGAGACGTGGGGAAACGCGGGGTGGAAGGAAATTTGTGGCTCCTCTCAGATTCCAGAACTTTCTGCCACGGAAATGTGAGGAACATGTGTTTTTTTGGCCAAATTTTGAGGTTTGCAAAGGATTCTGGGTAACAGAACCTGGTCCGAGCCACACAAGTCACCCCATCTTGGATTCCCCTAGATCTCTAGTTTTCAGAAATGCACAGGTTTTGTAGGTTTCCCTAGGTGGCGGCTGAGCTACAGGCCAAAATCTACAGGTAGGCACTTTGCAAAAAACACCTCTGATTTCCATAAAAAATTTGGATGTGTCCACGTTGCGCTTTGGGGCGTTTCGTGTCGCGGGCACTAGGCCTACCCAAACAAGTGAGGTATCATTTTTATCGGGAGACGTGGGGGAACGCTGGGTGGAAGGAAATTTGTGGCTCCTCTCAGCTTCCAGAACTTTCTGCCACAGAAATCTGAGGAACATGTGTTTTTTTAGCCAAATTTTGAGGTTTGCAAAGGATTCTGGGTAACAGAACCTGGTCCGAGCCACACAAGTCACCCCATCTTGGATTCCCCTAGGTCTCTAGTTTTCAGAAATGCACAGGTTTGGTAGGTTTCCCTAGGTGGCGGCTGAGCTACAGGCCAAAATCTACAGGTAGGCACTTTGCAAAAAAAAAACCTCTGTTTTCCTTCAAAAATTTGGCTGTGTCCATGTTGCGCTTTGGGGCGTTTTCTGTCGTGGGCGCTAGGCCTACCCACACAAGTGAGGTATCATTTTTATCGGGAGACGTTGGGGAACGCTGGGTGGAAAGAAATTTGTGGCTCCTCTCAGATTCCAGAACTTTCTGCCACAGAAATCTGAGGAACATGTGTTTTTTTAGCCAAATTTTGAGGTTTGCAAAGGATTTTGGGTAACAGAACCTGGTCCGAGCCACACAAGTCACCCCATCTTGGGTTCCCCTAAGTCTCTAGTTTTCAGAAATGCACAGGTTTGGTAGGTTTCCCTAGGTGGCGGCTGAGCTACAGGCCAAAATCTACAGGTAGGCACTTTGCAAAAAACACCTCTGTTTTCCTTCAAAAATTTGGCTGTGTCCACGTTGCGCTTTGGGGCGTTTCCTGTCGCGGCGCTAGGCCTACCCACACAAGTGAGGAATCATTTTTATCGGGAGACGAGGGGGAACGCTGGGTGGAAGGAAATTTGTGGCTCCTCTCAGATTCCAGAACTTTCTGCCACAGAAATGTGAGGAACATGTGTTTTTTTAGCCAAATTTTGAGGTTTGCAAATGATTCTGGATAACAGAACCTGGTCCGAGCCACACAAGTCACCCCATCTTGGATTCCCCTAGGTCTCTAGTTTTCAGAAATGCACAGGTTTGGTAGGTTTCCCTAGGTGGCGGCTGAGCTACAGGCCAAACTCTACAGGTAGGCACTTTGCAAAAAACACCTCTGTTTTCCTTCAAAAATTTGGCTGTGTCCAAGTTGCGCTGTGGGGCGTTTCCTGTCGCGGGCGCTAGGCCTACCCACACAAGTGAGGTATCTTTTTTATCGGGAGACGTGGGGGAACGCTGGGTGGAAGGAAATTTGTGGCTCCTCTCAGATTCCAGAACTTTCTGCCACAGAAATGTGAGGAACATGTGTTTTTTTAGCCAAATTTTGAGGTTTGCAAAGGATTCTGGGTAACAGAACCTGGTCCGAGCCACACAAGTCACCCCATCTTGGATTCCCCTAGGTATCTAGTTTTCAGAAATGCAGAGGTTTGGTAGGTTTCCCTAGGTGGCGGCTGAGCTACAGGCCAAAATCTACAGGTAGGCACTTTGCAAAAAACACCTCTGTTTTCCTTCAAAAATTTGGCTGTGTCCACGTTGCGCTTTGGGGCGTTTCCTGTCGCGGGGGCTAGGCTTACCCACACAAGTGTGGTATCATTTTTATCGGGAGACGTGGGGGAATGCTGGGTGGAAGGAAATTTGTGGCTTCTCTCAGATTCCAGAACTTTCTGCCACAGAAATGTGAGGAACATGTGTTTTTTTAGCCAAATTTTGAGGTCTGCAAAGGATTCTGGGTAACAGAACCTGGTCCGAGCCACACAAGTCACCCCATCTTGGATTCCCCTAGGTCTCTAGTTTTCAGAAATGCACAGGTTTGGTAGGTTTCCCTAGGTGGCGGCTGAGCTACAGGACAAAATCTACAGGTAGGAACTTTGCAAAAAAACGTCTGGTTTCCTTCAAAAATTTGGCTGTGTCCATGTTGCGCTTTGGGGCGTTTCCTGTCGCGGGCGCTAGGCCTACCCACACAAGTGAGGTATCATTTTTATCGGGATACATGGGGAAACGCGGGGTGGAAGGAAATTTGTGGCTCCTCTCAGATTCCAGAACTTTCTGCCACAGAAATGTGAGGAACATGTGTTTTTTTAGCCAAATTTTGAGGTTTGCAAATGATTCTGGATAACAGAACCTGGTCCGAGCCACACAAGTCACCCCATCTTGGATTCCCCTAGGTCTCTAGTTTTCAGAAATGCACAGGTTTGGTAGGTTTCCCTAGGTGGCGGCTGAGCTACAGGCCAAACTCTACAGGTAGGCACTTTGCAAAAAACACCTCTGTTTTCCTTCAAAAATTTGGCTGTGTCCAAGTTGCGCTGTGGGGCGTTTCCTGTCGCGGGCGCTAGGCCTACCCACACAAGTGAGGTATCTTTTTTATCGGGAGACGTGGGGGAACGCTGGGTGGAAGGAAATTTGTGGCTCCTCTCAGATTCCAGAACTTTCTGCCACAGAAATGTGAGGAACATGTGTTTTTTTAGCCAAATTTTGAGGTTTGCAAAGGATTCTGGGTAACAGAACCTGGTCCGAGCCACACAAGTCACCCCATCTTGGATTCCCCTAGGTATCTAGTTTTCAGAAATGCAGAGGTTTGGTAGGTTTCCCTAGGTGGCGGCTGAGCTACAGGCCAAAATCTACAGGTAGGCACTTTGCAAAAAACACCTCTGTTTTCCTTCAAAAATTTGGCTGTGTCCACGTTGCGCTTTGGGGCGTTTCCTGTCGCGGGGGCTAGGCTTACCCACACAAGTGTGGTATCATTTTTATCGGGAGACGTGGGGGAATGCTGGGTGGAAGGAAATTTGTGGCTTCTCTCAGATTCCAGAACTTTCTGCCACAGAAATGTGAGGAACATGTGTTTTTTTAGCCAAATTTTGAGGTCTGCAAAGGATTCTGGGTAACAGAACCTGGTCCGAGCCACACAAGTCACCCCATCTTGGATTCCCCTAGGTCTCTAGTTTTCAGAAATGCACAGGTTTGGTAGGTTTCCCTAGGTGGCGGCTGAGCTACAGGACAAAATCTACAGGTAGGAACTTTGCAAAAAAACGTCTGGTTTCCTTAAAAAATTTGGCTGTGTCCATGTTGCGCTTTGGGGCGTTTCCTGTCGCGGGCGCTAGGCCTACCCACACAAGTGAGGTATCATTTTTATCGGGAGACATGGGGAAACGCGGGGTGGAAGGAAATTTGTGGCTCCTCTCAGATTCCAGAACTTTCTGCCACAGAAATGTGAGGAACATGTGTTTTTTTGGCCAAATTTTGAGGTTTGCAAAGGATTCTGGGTAACAGAACCTGGTCCGAGCCACACAAGTCACCCCATCTTGGATTCCCCTAGATCTCTAGTTTTCAGAAATGCACAGGTTTTGTAGGTTTCCCTAGGTGGCGGCTGAGCTACAGGCCAAAATCTACAGGTAGGCACTTTGCAAAAAACACCTCTGATTTCCTTAAAAAATTTGGATGTGTCCATGTTGCGCTTTGGGGCGTTTCGTGTCGCGGGCACTAGGCCTACCCAAACAAGTGAGGTATCATTTTTATCGGGAGACGTGGGGGAACGCTGGGTGGAAGGAAATTTGTAGCTCCTCTCAGCTTCCAGAACTTTCTGCCACAGAAATCTGAGGAACATGTGTTTTTTTAGCCAAATTTTGAGGTTTGCAAAGGATTCTGGGTAACAGACCCTGGTCCGAGCCACACAAGTCACCCCATCTTGGATTCCCCTAGGTCTCTAGTTTTCAGAAATGCACAGGTTTGGTAGGTTTCCCTAGGTGGCGGCTGAGCTACAGGCCAAAATCTACAGGTAGGCACTTTGCAAAAAACACCTCTGTTTTCCTTCAAAAATTTGGCGGTGTCCACGTTGCGCTTTGGGGCGTTTCCTGTCGCGGGCGCTAGGCCTACCTACACTAGTGAGGAATCATTTTTATCGGGAGACGTGGGGGAACGCTGGGTGGAAGGAAATTTGTGGCTCCTCTCAGATTCCAGAACTTTCTGCCACAGAAATTTGAGGAACATGTGTTTGTTTAGCCAAATTTTGAGGTTTGCAAAGGATTCTGGATAACAGAACCTGGTTCGAGCCACACAAGTCACCCCATCTTGGATTCCCCTAGGTCTCTAATTTTCAGAAATGCACAGGTTTGGTAGGTTTCCCTAGGTGGCCGCTGAGCTACAGGCCAAAATCTACAGGTAGGCACTTTGCAAAAAACACCTCTGTTTTCCTTCAAAAATGTGGCTGTGTCCACGTTGCGCTTTGGGGCGTTTCCTGTTGTGGGCGCTAGGCCTACCCACACAAGTGAGGTATCATTTTTATCGGGAGACGTGGGGGAACGCTGGGTGGAAGGAAATTTGTGGCTCCTCTCTGATTCCAGAACTTTCTGCCACAGAAATCTGAAGAACATGTGTTTTTTTAGCCAAATTCGGAGGTTTGCAAAGGATTCTGTGTAACAGAACCTGGTCCGAGCCACACAAGTCACCCCATCTTGGATTCCCCTAGGTCTCTAGTTTTCAGAAATGCACAGGTTTGGTAGGTTTCCCTAGGTGGCGGATGAGCTACAGACCAAAATCTACAGGTAGGCACTTTGCAAAAAAACACCTCTGTTTTCCTTCAAAATTTTGGCTGTGTCCACGTTGCGCTTTGGGGCGTTTCCTGTCGCGGGCGCTAGGCCTACCCACAGAAGTGAGGTATCATTTTTATCGGGAGACGTTGGGGAACGCTGGGTGGAAAGAAATTTGTGGCTCCTCTCAGATTCCAGAACTTTCTGCCACAGAAATGTGAGGAACATGTGTTTTTTTTTGCCAAATTTTGAGGTTTGCAAAGGATTTTGGGTAACAGAACCTGGTCCGAGCCACAAAAGTCACCCCATCTTGGATTCCCTTAAGTCTCTAGTTTTCAGAAATGCACAGGTCTGGTAGGTTTCCCTAGGTGGCGGCTGAGCTACAGGCCAAAATCTACAGGTAGGCACTTTGCAAAAAACACCTCTGTTTTCCTTCAAAAATTTGGCTGTGTCCACGTTGCGCTTTGGGGCGTTTCCTGTCGCGGCGCTAGGCCTACCCACACAAGTGAGGAATCATTTTTATCGGGAGACGAGGGGGAACGCTGGGTGGAAGGAAATTTGTGGCTCCTCTCAGATTCCAGAACTTTCTGCCACAGAAATGTGAGGAACATGTGTTTTTTTAGCCAAATTTTGAGGTTTGCAAATGATTCTGGATAACAGAACCTGGTCCGAGCCACACAAGTCACCCCATCTTGGATTCCCCTAGGTCTCTAGTTTTCAGAAATGCACAGGTTTTTTAGGTTTCCCTAGGTGGCGGCTGAGCTACAGGCTTAACTCTACAGGTAGGCACTTTGCAAAAAACACCTCTGTTTTCCTTCAAAAATTTGGCTGTGTCCAAGTTGCGCTGTGGGGCGTTTCCTGTCGCGGGCGCTAGGCCTACCCACACAAGTGAGGTATCATTTTTATCGGGAGACGTGGGGGAACGCTGGGTGGAAGGAAATTTGTGGCTCCTCTCAGATTCCAGAACTTTCTGCCACAGAAATGTGAGAAACATGTGTTTTTTTAGCCAAATTTTGAGGTTTGCAAAGGATTCTGGGTAACAGAACCTGGTCCGAGCCACTCAAGTCATCCCACTTTGGATTCCCCTAGGTCTCTAGTTTTCAGAAATGCACAGGTTTGGTAGGTTTCCCTAGGTGGCGGCTGAGCTACAGGCCAAAATCTACAGGTAGGAACTTTGCAAAAAACACCTCTGTTTTCCTTCAAAAATTTGGCTGTGTCCACGTTGCGCTTTGGGGCGTTTCCTGTCGCGGCGCTAGGCCTACCCACACAAGTGAGGAATCATTTTTATCGGGAGACGAGGGGGAACGCTGGGTGGAAGGAAATTTGTGGCTCCTCTCAGATTCCAGAACTTTCTGCCACAGAAATGTGAGGAACATGTGTTTTTTTAGCCAAATTTTGAGGTTTGCAAATGATTCTGGATAACAGAACCTGGTCCGAACCACACAAGTCACCCCATCTTGGATTCCCCTAGGTCTCTAGTTTTCAGAAATGCACAGGTTTGGTAGGTTTCCCTAGGTGGCGGCTGAGCTACAGGCCAAACTCTACAGGTAGGCACTTTGCAAAAAACACCTCTGTTTTCCTTCAAAAATTTGGCTGTGTCCACGTTGCGCTTTGGGGCGTTTCCTGTCGCGGGGGCTAGGCTTACCCACACAAGTGTGGTATCATTTTTATCGGGAGACGTGGGGGAATGCTGGGTGGAAGGAAATTTGTGGCTCCTCTCAGATTCCAGAACTTTCTGCCACAGAAATGTGAGGAACATGTGTTTTTTTAGCCAAATTTTGAGGTCTGCAAAGGATTCTGGGTAACAGAACCTGGTCCGAGCCACACAAGTCACCCCATCTTGGATTCCCCTAGGTCTCTAGTTTTCAGAAATGCACAGGTTTGGTAGGTTTCCCTAGGTGGCGGCTGAGCTACAGGCCAAAATCTACAGGTAGGAACTTTGCAAAAAAACGTCTGGTTTCCTTCAAAAATTTGGCTGTGTCCATGTTGCGCTTTGGGGCGTTTCCTGTCGCGGGCGCTAGGCCTACCCACACAAGTGAGGTATCATTTTTATCGGGAGATGTGGGGAAACGCGGGGTGGAAGGAAATTTGTGGCTCCTCTCAGATTCCAGAACTTTCTGCCACAGAAATGTGAGGAACATGTGTTTTTTTGGCCAAATTTTGAGGTTTGCAAAGTATTCTGGGTAACAGAACCTGGTCCGAGCCACACAAGTCACCCCATCTTGGATTCCCCTAGATCTCTAGTTTTCAGAAATGCACAGGTTTTGTAGGTTTCCCTAGGTGGCGGCTGAGCTACAGGCCAAAATCTACAGGTAGGCACTTTGCAAAAAACACCTCTGATTTCCTTAAAAAATTTGGAAGTGTCCACGTTGCGCTTTGGGGCGTTTCGTGTCGCGGGCACTAGGCCTACCCAAACAAGTGAGGTATCATTTTTATCGGGAGACGTGGGGGAACGCTGGGTGGAAGGAAATTTGTGGCTCCTCTCAGCTTCCAGAACTTTCTGCCACAGAAATCTGAGGAACATGTGTTTTTTTAGCCAAATTTTGAGGTTTGCAAAGGATTCTGGGTAACAGAACCTGGTCCGAGCCACACAAGTCACCCCATCTTGGATTCCCCTAGGTCTCTAGTTTTCAGAAATGCACAGGTTTGGTAGGTTTCCCTAGGTGGCGGCTGAGCTACAGGCCAAAATCTACAGGTAGGCACTTTGCAAAAAAAAAAACTCTGTTTTCCTTCAAAAATTTGGCTGTGTCCACGTTGCGCTTTGGGGCGTTTTCTGTCGTGGGCGCTAGGCCTACCCACACAAGTGAGGTATCATTTTTATCGGGAGACGTGGGGGAACGCTGGGTGGAAGGAAATTTGTGACTCCTCTCAGATTCCAGAACATTCTGCCACAGAAATCTGAGGAACATGTGTTTTTTAGCCAAATTCGTAGGTTTGCAAAGGATTCTTGGTAACAGAATCTGGTCCGAGCCACACAAGTCACCCCATCTTGGATTCCCCTAGGTCTCTAGTTTTCAGAAATGCAGAGGTTTGGTAGGTTTCCCTAGGTGGCGGCTGAGCTACAGGCCAAAATCTACAGGTAGGCACTTTGCAAAAAACACCTCTGTTTTCCTTCAAAAATTTGGCGGTGTCCACGTTGCGCTTTGGGGCGTTTCCTGTCGTGGGCGCTAGGCCTACCTACACTAGTGAGGAATCATTTTTATCGGGAGACGTGGGGGAACGCTGGGTGGAAGGAAATTTGTGGCTCCTCTCAGATTCCAGAACTTTCTGCCACAGAAATGTGAGGAACATGTGTTTGTTTAGCCAAATTTTGAGGTTTGCAAAGGATTCTGGATAACAGAACCTGGTTCGAGCCACACAAGTCACCCCATCTTGGATTCCCCTAGGTCTCTAATGTTCAGAAATGCACAGGTTTGGTAGGTTTCCCTAGGTGGCCGCTGAGCTACAGGCCAAAATCTACAGGTAGGCACTTTGCAAAAAACACCTCTGTTTTCCTTCAAAAATGTGGCTGTGTCCACGTTGCGCTTTGGGGCGTTTCCTGTTGTGGCCGCTAGGCCTACCCACACAAGTGAGGTATAATTTTTATCGGGAGACGTGGGGGAACACTGGGTGGAAGGAAATTTGTGGCTCCTCTGATTCCAGAACTTTCTGCCACAGAAATCTGAAGAACATGTGTTTTTTTAGCCAAATTCGGAGGTTTTCAAAGGATTCTGTGTAACAGAACCTGGTCCGAGCCACACAAGTCACCCCATCTTGGATTCCCCTAGGTCTCTAGTTTTCAGAAATGCACAGGTTTGGTAGGTTTCCCTAGGTGGCGGATGAGCTACAGACCAAAATCTACAGGTAGGCACTTTGCAAAAAACACCTCTGTTTTCCTTCAAAATTTTGGCTGTGTCCACGTTGCGCTTTGGGGCGTTTCCTGTCGCGGGCGCTAGGCCTACCCACAGAAGTGAGGTATCATTTTTATCGGGAGACGTTGGGGAACGCTGGGTGGAAAGAAATTTGTGGCTCCTCTCAGATTCCAGAACTTTCTGCCACAGAAATGTGAGGAACATCTGTTTTTTTTGCCAAATTTTGAGGTTTGCAAAGGATTTTGGGTAACAGAACCTGGTCCGAGCCACAAAAGTCACCCCATCTTGGATTCCCCTAAGTCTCTAGTTTTCAGAAATGCACAGGTTTGGTAGGTTTCCCTAGATGGCGGCTGAGCTACAGGCCAAAATCTACAGGTAGGCACTTTGCAAAAAACACCTCTGTTTTCCATAAAAAATTTGGCTGTGTCCACGTTGCGCTTTGGGGCGTTTCCTGTCGCGGCGCTAGGCCTACCCACACAAGTGAGGAATCATTTTTATCGGGAGACGAGGGGGAACGCTGGGTGGAAGGAAATTTGTGGCTCCTCTCAGATTCCAGAACTTTCTGCCACAGAAATGTGAGAAACATGTGTTTTTTTAGCCAAATTTTGAGGTTTGCAAAGGATTCTGGGTAACAGAACCTGGTCCGAGCCACACAAGTCATCCCACTTTGGATTCCCCTAGGTCTCTAGTTTTCAGAAATGCACAGGTTTGGTAGGTTTCCCTAGGTGGCGGCTGAGCTACAGGCCAAAATCTACAGGTAGGAACTTTGCAAAAAACACCTCTGTTTTCCTTCAAAAATTTGGCTGTGTCCACGTTGCGCTTTGGGGCGTTTCCTGTCGCGGCGCTAGGCCTACCCACACAAGTGAGGAATCATTTTTATCGGGAGACGAGGGGGAACGCTGGGTGGAAGGAAATTTGTGGCTCCTCTCAGATTCCAGAACTTTCTGCCACAGAAATGTGAGGAACATGTGTTTTTTTAGCCAAATTTTGAGGTTTGCAAATGATTCTGGATAACAGAACCTGGTCCGAACCACACAAGTCACCCCATCTTGGATTCCCCTAGGTCTCTAGTTTTCAGAAATGCACAGGTTTGGTAGGTTTCCCTAGGTGGCGGCTGAGCTACAGGCCAAACTCTACAGGTAGGCACTTTGCAAAAAACACCTCTGTTTTCCTTCAAAAATTTGGCTGTGTCCACGTTGCGCTTTGGGGCGTTTCCTGTCGCGGGGGCTAGGCTTACCCACACAAGTGTGGTATCATTTTTATCGGGAGACGTGGGGGAATGCTGGGTGGAAGGAAATTTGTGGCTCCTCTCAGATTCCAGAACTTTCTGCCACAGAAATGTGAGGAACATGTGTTTTTTTAGCCAAATTTTGAGGTCTGCAAAGGATTCTGGGTAACAGAACCTGGTCCGAGCCACACAAGTCACCCCATCTTGGATTCCCCTAGGTCTCTAGTTTTCAGAAATGCACAGGTTTGGTAGGTTTCCCTAGGTGGCGGCTGAGCTACAGGCCAAAATCTACAGGTAGGAACTTTGCAAAAAAACGTCTGGTTTCCTTCAAAAATTTGGCTGTGTCCATGTTGCGCTTTGGGGCGTTTCCTGTCGCGGGCGCTAGGCCTACCCACACAAGTGAGGTATCATTTTTATCGGGAGATGTGGGGAAACGCGGGGTGGAAGGAAATTTGTGGCTCCTCTCAGATTCCAGAACTTTCTGCCACAGAAATGTGAGGAACATGTGTTTTTTTGGCCAAATTTTGAGGTTTGCAAAGTATTCTGGGTAACAGAACCTGGTCCGAGCCACACAAGTCACCCCATCTTGGATTCCCCTAGATCTCTAGTTTTCAGAAATGCACAGGTTTTGTAGGTTTCCCTAGGTGGCGGCTGAGCTACAGGCCAAAATCTACAGGTAGGCACTTTGCAAAAAACACCTCTGATTTCCTTAAAAAATTTGGAAGTGTCCACGTTGCGCTTTGGGGCGTTTCGTGTCGCGGGCACTAGGCCTACCCAAACAAGTGAGGTATCATTTTTATCGGGAGACGTGGGGGAACGCTGGGTGGAAGGAAATTTGTGGCTCCTCTCAGCTTCCAGAACTTTCTGCCACAGAAATCTGAGGAACATGTGTTTTTTTAGCCAAATTTTGAGGTTTGCAAAGGATTCTGGGTAACAGAACCTGGTCCGAGCCACACAAGTCACCCCATCTTGGATTCCCCTAGGTCTCTAGTTTTCAGAAATGCACAGGTTTGGTAGGTTTCCCTAGGTGGCGGCTGAGCTACAGGCCAAAATCTACAGGTAGGCACTTTGCAAAAAAAAAAACTCTGTTTTCCTTCAAAAATTTGGCTGTGTCCACGTTGCGCTTTGGGGCGTTTTCTGTCGTGGGCGCTAGGCCTACCCACACAAGTGAGGTATCATTTTTATCGGGAGACGTGGGGGAACGCTGGGTGGAAGGAAATTTGTGACTCCTCTCAGATTCCAGAACATTCTGCCACAGAAATCTGAGGAACATGTGTTTTTTAGCCAAATTCGTAGGTTTGCAAAGGATTCTTGGTAACAGAATCTGGTCCGAGCCACACAAGTCACCCCATCTTGGATTCCCCTAGGTCTCTAGTTTTCAGAAATGCAGAGGTTTGGTAGGTTTCCCTAGGTGGCGGCTGAGCTACAGGCCAAAATCTACAGGTAGGCACTTTGCAAAAAACACCTCTGTTTTCCTTCAAAAATTTGGCGGTGTCCACGTTGCGCTTTGGGGCGTTTCCTGTCGTGGGCGCTAGGCCTACCTACACTAGTGAGGAATCATTTTTATCGGGAGACGTGGGGGAACGCTGGGTGGAAGGAAATTTGTGGCTCCTCTCAGATTCCAGAACTTTCTGCCACAGAAATGTGAGGAACATGTGTTTGTTTAGCCAAATTTTGAGGTTTGCAAAGGATTCTGGATAACAGAACCTGGTTCGAGCCACACAAGTCACCCCATCTTGGATTCCCCTAGGTCTCTAATGTTCAGAAATGCACAGGTTTGGTAGGTTTCCCTAGGTGGCCGCTGAGCTACAGGCCAAAATCTACAGGTAGGCACTTTGCAAAAAACACCTCTGTTTTCCTTCAAAAATGTGGCTGTGTCCACGTTGCGCTTTGGGGCGTTTCCTGTTGTGGGCGCTAGGCCTACCCACACAAGTGAGGTATAATTTTTATCGGGAGACGTGGGGGAACACTGGGTGGAAGGAAATTTGTGGCTCCTCTGATTCCAGAACTTTCTGCCACAGAAATCTGAAGAACATGTGTTTTTTTAGCCAAATTCGGAGGTTTTCAAAGGATTCTGTGTAACAGAACCTGGTCCGAGCCACACAAGTCACCCCATCTTGGATTCCCCTAGGTCTCTAGTTTTCAGAAATGCACAGGTTTGGTAGGTTTCCCTAGGTGGCGGATGAGCTACAGACCAAAATCTACAGGTAGGCACTTTGCAAAAAACACCTCTGTTTTCCTTCAAAATTTTGGCTGTGTCCACGTTGCGCTTTGGGGCGTTTCCTGTCGCGGGCGCTAGGCCTACCCACAGAAGTGAGGTATCATTTTTATCGGGAGACGTTGGGGAACGCTGGGTGGAAAGAAATTTGTGGCTCCTCTCAGATTCCAGAACTTTCTGCCACAGAAATGTGAGGAACATGTGTTTTTTTTGCCAAATTTTGAGGTTTGCAAAGGATTTTGGGTAACAGAACCTGGTCCGAGCCACAAAAGTCACCCCATCTTGGATTCCCCTAAGTCTCTAGTTTTCAGAAATGCACAGGTTTGGTAGGTTTCCCTAGATGGCGGCTGAGCTACAGGCCAAAATCTACAGGTAGGCACTTTGCAAAAAACACCTCTGTTTTCCATAAAAAATTTGGCTGTGTCCACGTTGCGCTTTGGGGCGTTTCCTGTCGCGGCGCTAGGCCTACCCACACAAGTGAGGAATCATTTTTATCGGGAGACGAGGGGGAACGCTGGGTGGAAGGAAATTTGTGGCTCCTCTCAGATTTCAGAACTTTCTGCCACAGAAATGTGAGGAACATGTGTTTTTTTAGCCAAATTTTGAGGTTTGCAAATGATTCTGGATAACAGAACCTGGTCCGAGCCACACAAGTCACCCCATCTTGGATTCCCCTAGGTCTCTAGTTTTCAGAAATGCACAGGTTTGGTAGGTTTCCCTAGGTGGCGGCTGAGCTACAGGCTTAACTCTACAGGTAGGCACTTTGCAAAAAACACCTCTGTTTTCCTTCAAAAATTTGGCTGTGTCCAAGTTGCGCTGTGGGGCGTTTCCTGTCGCGGGCGCTAGGCCTACCCACACAAGTGAGGTATCATTTTTATCGGGAGACGTGGGGGAACGCTGGGTGGAAGGAAATTTGTGGCTCCTCTCAGATTCCAGAACTTTCTGCCACAGAAATGTGAGAAACATGTGTTATTTTAGCCAAATTTTGAGGTTTGCAAAGGATTCTGGGTAACAGAACCTGGTCCGAGCCATACAAGTCATCCCACTTTGGATTCCCCTAGGTCTCTAGTTTTCAGAAATGCACAGGTTTGGTAGCTTTCCCTAGGTGGCGGCTGAGCTACAGGCCAAAATCTACAGGTAGGCACTTTGCAAAAAACACCTCTGTTTTCCTTCAAAAATTTGGCTGTGTCCACGTTGCGCTTTGGGGCGTTTCCTGTCGCGGGCGCTAGGCCTACCCACACAAGTGAGGTATCATTTTTATCGGGAGACGTGGGGAAATGCTGGGTGGAAGGAAATTTGTGGCTCCTCTCAGATTCCAGAACTTTCTGCCACAGAAATCTGAGGAACATGTGTTTTTTTAGCCAAATTTGTAGGTTTGTAAAGGATTCTGGGTAACAGAACCTGGTCCGAGCCACACAAGTCACCCCATCTTGGATTCCCCTAGGTCTCTAGTTTTCAGAAATGCACAGGTTTGGTAGGTTTCCCTAGGTGGCGGCTGAGCTACAGGCCAAAATCTACAGGTAGGCACTTTGCAAAAAACACCTCTGTTTTCCTTCAAAAATTTGGCTGTGTCCACGTTGCGCTTTGGGGCGTTTCCTGTCGCGGGCACTAGGCCTACCCACACAAGTGAGGTATCATTTTTATCGGGAGACGTGGGGGAACGCTGGGTGGAAGGAAATTTGTGGCTCCTCTCAGATTCCAGAACTTTCTGCCACAGAAATATGAGGAACATGTGTTTTTTTAGCCAAATTTTGAGGTTTGCAAAGGATTCTGGGTAACAGAACCTGGTTCGAGCCACACAAGTCACCCCATCTTGGATTCCCCTAGGTCTCTAGTTTTCAGAAATGCACAGGTTTGGTAGGTTTCCATAGGTGGCAGCTGAGCTACAAGCCAAAATCTACAGGTAGGCACTTTGCAAAAAACACCTCTGTTTTCCTTCAAAAATTTGGCTGTGTCCACGTTGCGCTTTGGGGCGTTTCCTGTCGCTGGCGCTAGGCCTACCCACACAAGTGAGGTATCATTTTTATCGTGAGACGTGGGGGAACGCTGGGTGGAAGGAATTTTGTGGCTCCTCTCAGATTCCAGAACTTTCTGCCACAGAAATGTGAGGAACATGTGTTTTTTTAGCAAATTTTGAGATTTGCAAAGGATTCTGGGTAACAGAACCTGGTCCGAGCCACACAAGTCACCCCATCTTGGATTCCCCTAGGTCTCTAGTTTTCAGAAATGCACAGGTTTGGTAGGTTTCCCTAGGTGGCGGCAGAGCTACAGGTCAAAATCTACAGGTAGGCACTTTGCAAAAAACACCTCTGTTTTCCTTCAAAATTTTGGCTGTGTCCACGTTGCGCTTTGTGGCGTTTCCTGTCGCGGGCGCTAGGCCTACCCAGACAAGTGAGGTATCATTTTTATCGGGAGACGTGGGGGAACGCTGGGTGGAAGGAAATTTGTGGCTCCTCCCAGATTCCAGAACTTTCTGCCACAGAAATGTGAGGAACATGTGGTTTTTTAGACAAATTTTGAGGTTTGCAAAGGATTCTGGGTAACAGAACCTGGTCCGAGCCACACAAGTCATCCCATTTTGGATTCCCCTAGGTCTCTAGTTTTCAGAAATGCACAGGTTTGGTAGCTTTCCCTAGGTGGCGGCTGAGCTACAGGCCAAAATCTACAGGTAGGCACTTTGCAAAAAACACCTCTGTTTTCCTTCAAAAATTTGTCTGTGTCCACGTTGCGCTTTGGGGCGTTTCCTGTTGCGGGCGCTATGCCTACCCACACAAGTGAGGTATCATTTTTATCGGGAGACATGGGGGAACGCTGGGTGTAAGGAAATTTGTGGCTCCTCCCAGATTCCAGAACTTTCTGCCACAGAAATGTGAGGAACATGTGGTTTTTTAGCCAAATTTTGAGGCTTTTCAAGGTTTCTGGCTAACAGAACCTGGTCCGAGCCACACAAGTCACCCCATCTTGGATTCCCCTAGGTCTCTAGTTTTCAGAAATGCACAGGTTTGGTAGCTTTCCCTAGGTGGCGGCTGAGCTACAGGACAAAATCTACAGGTAGGAACTTTGCAAAAAAACGTCTGGTTTCCTTCAAAAATTTGGCTGTGTCCATGTTGCGCTTTGGGGCGTTTCCTGTCGCGGGCGCTAGGCCTACCCACACAAGTGAGGTATCATTTTTATCGGGAGATGTGGGGAAACGCGGGGTGGAAGGAAATTTGTGGCTCCTCTCAGATTCCAGAACTTTCTGCCACAGAAATGTGAGGAACATGTGTTTTTTTGGCCAAATTTTGAGGTTTGCAAAGTATTCTGGGTAACAGAACCTGGTCCGAGCCACACAAGTCACCCCATCTTGGATTCCCCTAGATCTCTAGTTTTCAGAAATGCACAGGTTTTGTAGGTTTCCCTAGGTGGCGGCTGAGCTACAGGCCAAAATCTACAGGTAGGCACTTTGCAAAAAACACCTCTGATTTCCTTAAAAAATTTGGATGTGTCCACGTTGCGCTTTGGGGCGTTTCGTGTCGCGGGCACTAGGCCTACCCAAACAAGTGAGGTATCATTTTTATCGGGAGACGTGGGGGAACGCTGGGTGGAAGGAAATTTGTGGCTCCTCTCAGCTTCCAGAACTTTCTGCCACAGAAATCTGAGGAACATGTGTTTTTTTAGCCAAATTTTGAGGTTTGCAAAGGATTCTGGGTAACAGAACCTGGTCCGAGCCACACAAGTCACCCCATCTTGGATTCCCCTAGGTCTCTAGTTTTCAGAAATGCACAGGTTTGGTAGGTTTCCCTAGGTGGCGGCTGAGCTACAGGCCAAAATCTACAGGTAGGCACTTTGCAAAAAAAAAACCTCTGTTTTCCTTCAAAAATTTGGCTGTGTCCACGTTGCGCTTTGGGGCGTTTTCTGTCGTGGGCGCTAGGCCTACCCACACAAGTGAGGTATCATTTTTATCGGGAGACGTGGGGGAACGCTGGGTGGAAGGAAATTTGTGACTCCTCTCAGATTCCAGAACATTCTGCCACAGAAATCTGAGGAACATGTGTTTTTTAGCCAAATTCGTAGGTTTGCAAAGGATTCTTGGTAACAGAATCTGGTCCGAGCCACACAAGTCACCCCATCTTGGATTCCCCTAGGTCTCTAGTTTTCAGAAATGCAGAGGTTTGGTAGGTTTCCCTAGGTGGCGGCTGAGCTACAGGCCAAAATCTACAGGTAGGCACTTTGCAAAAAACACCTCTGTTTTCCTTCAAAAATTTGGCGGTGTCCACGTTGCGCTTTGGGGCGTTTCCTGTCGTGGGCGCTAGGCCTACCTACACTAGTGAGGAATCATTTTTATCGGGAGACGTGGGGGAACGCTGGGTGGAAGGAAATTTGTGGCTCCTCTCAGATTCCAGAACTTTCTGCCACAGAAATGTGAGGAACATGTGTTTGTTTAGCCAAATTTTGAGGTTTGCAAAGGATTCTGGATAACAGAACCTGGTTCGAGCCACACAAGTCACCCCATCTTGGATTCCCCTAGGTCTCTAATGTTCAGAAATGCACAGGTTTGGTAGGTTTCCCTAGGTGGCCGCTGAGCTACAGGCCAAAATCTACAGGTAGGCACTTTGCAAAAAACACCTCTGTTTTCCTTCAAAAATGTGGCTGTGTCCACGTTGCGCTTTGGGGCGTTTCCTGTTGTGGGCGCTAGGCCTACCCACACAAGTGAGGTATAATTTTTATCGGGAGACGTGGGGGAACACTGGGTGGAAGGAAATTTGTGGCTCCTCTCTGATTCCAGAACTTTCTGCCACAGAAATCTGAAGAACATGTGTTTTTTTAGCCAAATTCGGAGGTTTGCAAAGGATTCTGTGTAACAGAACCTGGTCCGAGCCACACAAGTCACCCCATCTTGGATTCCCCTAGGTCTCTAGTTTTCAGAAATGCACAGGTTTGGTAGGTTTCCCTAGGTGGCGGATGAGCTACAGACCAAAATCTACAGGTAGGCACTTTGCAAAAAACACCTCTGTTTTCCTTCAAAATTTTGGCTGTGTCCACGTTGCGCTTTGGGGCGTTTCCTGTCGCGGGCGCTAGGCCTACCCACAGAAGTGAGGTATCATTTTTATCGGGAGACGTTGGGGAACGCTGGGTGGAAAGAAATTTGTGGCTCCTCTCAGATTCCAGAACTTTCTGCCACAGAAATGTGAGGAACATGTGTTTTTTTTGCCAAATTTTGAGGTTTGCAAAGGATTTTGGGTAACAGAACCTGGTCCGAGCCACAAAAGTCACCCCATCTTGGATTCCCCTAAGTCTCTAGTTTTCAGAAATGCACAGGTTTGGTAGGTTTCCCTAGATGGCGGCTGAGCTACAGGCCAAAATCTACAGGTAGGCACTTTGCAAAAAACACCTCTGTTTTCCTTAAAAAATTTGGCTGTGTCCACGTTGCGCTTAGGGGCGTTTCCTGTCGCGGCGCTAGGCCTACCCACACAAGTGAGGAATCATTTTTATCGGGAGACGAGGGGGAACGCTGGGTGGAAGGAAATTTGTGGCTCCTCTCAGATTTCAGAACTTTCTGCCACAGAAATGTGAGGAACATGTGTTTTTTTAGCCAAATTTTGAGGTTTGCAAATGATTCTGGATAACAGAACCTGGTCCGAGCCACACAAGTCACCCCATCTTGGATTCCCCTAGGTCTCTAGTTTTCAGAAATGCACAGGTTTGGTAGGTTTCCCTAGGTGGCGGCTGAGCTACAGGCTTAACTCTACAGGTAGGCACTTTGCAAAAAACACCTCTGTTTTCCTTCAAAAATTTGGCTGTGTCCAAGTTGCGCTGTGGGGCGTTTCCTGTCGCGGGCGCTAGGCCTACCCACACAAGTGAGGTATCATTTTTATCGGGAGACGTGGGGGAACGCTGGGTGGAAGGAAATTTGTGGCTCCTCTCAGATTCCAGAACTTTCTGGCACAGAAATGTGAGAAACATGTGTTATTTTAGCCAAATTTTGAGGTTTGCAAAGGATTCTGGGTAACAGAACCTGGTCCGAGCCACACAAGTCATCCCACTTTGGATTCCCCTAGGTCTCTAGTTTTCAGAAATGCACAGGTTTGGTAGCTTTCCCTAGGTGGCGGCTGAGCTACAGGCCAAAATCTACAGGTAGGCACTTTGCAAAAAACACCTCTGTTTTCCTTCAAAAATTTGGCTGAGTCCACGTTGCGCTTTGGGGCGTTTCCTGTCGCGGGCGCTAGGCCTACCCACACAAGTGAGGTATCATTTTTATCGGGAGACGTGGGGAAACGCTGGGTGGAAGGAAATTTGTGGCTCCTCTCAGATTCCAGAACTTTCTGCCACAGAAATCTGAGGAACATGTGTTTTTTAGCCAAATTTGTAGGTTTGTAAAGGATTCTGGGTAACAGAACCTGGTCCGAGCCACACAAGTCACCCCATCTTGGATTCCCCTAGGTCTCTAGTTTTCAGAAATGCACAGGTTTGGTAGGTTTCCATAGGTGGCAGCTGAGCTACAAGCCAAAATCTACAGGTAGGCACTTTGCAAAAAACACCTCTGTTTTCCTTCAAAAATTTGGCTGTGTCCACGTTGCGCTTTGGGGCGTTTCCTGTCGCTGGCGCTAGGCCTACCCACACAAGTGAGGTATCATTTTTATCGTGAGACGTGGGGGAACGCTGGGTGGAAGGAATTTTGTGGCTCCTCTCAGATTCCAGAACTTTCTGCCACAGAAATGTGAGGAACATGTGTTTTTTTAGCAAATTTTGAGATTTGCAAAGGATTCTGGGTAACAGAACCTGGTCCGAGCCACACAAGTCACCCCATCTTGGATTCCCCTAGGTCTCTAGTTTTCAGAAATGCACAGGTTTGGTAGGTTTCCCTAGGTGGCGGCAGAGCTACAGGTCAAAATCTACAGGTAGGCACTTTGCAAAAAACACCTCTGTTTTCCTTCAAAATTTTGGCTGTGTCCACGTTGCGCTTTGTGGCGTTTCCTGTCGCGGGCGCTAGGCCTACCCAGACAAGTGAGGTATAATTTTTATCGGGAGACGTGGGGGAACGCTGGGTGGAAGGAAATTTGTGGCTCCTCCCAGATTCCAGAACTTTCTGCCACAGAAATGTGAGGAACATGTGGTTTTTTAGACAAATTTTGAGGTTTGCAAAGGATTCTGGGTAACAGAACCTGGTCCGAGCCACACAAGTCATCCCATTTTGGATTCCCCTAGGTCTCTAGTTTTCAGAAATGCACAGGTTTGGTAGCTTTCCCTAGGTGGCGGCTGAGCTACAGGCCAAAATCTACAGGTAGGCACTTTGCAAAAAACACCTCTGTTTTCCTTCAAAAATTTGTCTGTGTCCACGTTGCGCTTTGGGGCGTTTCCTGTCGCGGGCGCTAGGCCTACCCACACAAGTGAGGTATCATTTTTATCGGGAGACATGTGGGAACGCTGGGTGTAAGGAAATTTGTGGCTCCTCCCAGATTCCAGAACTTTCTGCCACAGAAATGTGAGGAACATGTGGTTTTTTAGCCAAATTTTGAGGCTTTTCAAGGTTTCTGGCTAACAGAACCTGGTCCGAGCCACACAAGTCACCCCATCTTGGATTCCCCTAGGTCTCTAGTTTTCAGAAATGCACAGGTTTGGTAGCTTTCCCTAGGTGGCGGCTGAGCTACAGGCCAAAATCTACAGGTAGGCACTTTGCAAAAAACACCTCTGTTTTCCTTCAAAAATTTGGCTGTGTCCACGTTGCGCTTTGGGGCGTTTCCTGTCGCGGGCGCTAGGCCTACCCACACAAGTGAGGTATCATTTTTATCGGGAGACGTGGGGGAACGCTGGGTGGAAGGAAATTTGTGGTTCCTCTCAGATTCCAGAACTTTCTGCCACAGAAATGTAAGGAACATGTCGTTTTTTAGCCAAATTTTGAGGCTTTTCAAGGTTTCTGGGTAACAGAACCTGGTCCGAGCCACACAAGTCACACCATCTTGGATTCCCCTAGGTCTCTAGTTTTCAGAAATGCACAGGTTTGGTAGGTTTCCCTAGGTGGCGGCTGAGCTACAGGCCAAAATCTACAGGTAGGCACTTTGCAAAAAACACCTCTGTTTTCCTTCAAAAATTTGGCTGTGTCCACGTTGCGCTTTGGGGCGTTTCCTGTCGCGGGCGCTAGGCCTACCCACACAAGTGAGGTATCATTTTTATCGGGAGACGTGGGGGAACACTGGGTGGGAGGAAATTTGTGGCTCCTCTCAGATTCCAGAACTTTCTGCCACAGAAATGTGAGGAACATGTGTTTTTTTAGCCAAATATTGAGGTTTGCAAAGGATTCTGGGTAACAGAACCTGGTCCGAGCCACACAAGTCACCCTATCTTGGATTCCCCTAGGTATGTAGTTTTCAGAAATGCAGAGGTTTGGTAGGTTTCCCTAGGTGGCGGCTGAGCTACAGGCCAAAATCTACAGGTAGGCACTTTGCAAAAAACACCTCTGTTTTCCTTCAAAAATTTGGCTGTGTCCACGTTGCGCTTTGGGGCGTTTCCTGTCGCGGGGGCTAGGCTTACCCACACAAGTGTGGTATCATTTTTATCGGGAGACGTGGGGGAATGCTGGGTGGAAGGAAATTTGTGGCTCCTCTCAGATTCCAGAACTTTCTGCCACAGAAATGTGAGGAACATGTGTTTTTTTAGCTAAATTTTGAGGTCTGCAAAGGATTCTGGGTAACAGAACCTGGTCCGAGCCACACAAGTCACCCCATCTTGGATTCCCCTAGGTCTCTAGTTTTCAGAAATACACAGGTTTGATAGGTTTCCCTAGGTGGCGGCTGAGCTATAGGCCAAAATCTACAGGTAGGCACTTTGCAAAAAACACCTCTGTTTTCCTTCAAAAATTTGGCTGTGTCTACGTTGCGCTTTGGGACGTTTCCTGTCGCGGGCGCTAGGCCTACCCACACAAGTGAGGTATCATTTTTATCGGGAGACGTGGGGGAACGCTGGGTGGAAGAAAATTTGTGGCTCCTCTCAGATTCCTGAACTTTCTGCCACAGAAATGTGAGGAACATGTGTTTTTTTAGCCAAATTTTGAGGTTTGCAAAGGATTCTGGGTAACAGAACCTGGTCCGAGCCACACAAGTCACCCCATCCTGGATTCCCCTAGGTCTCTAGTTTTCAGAAATGCACAGGTTTGGTAGGTTTCCCTAGGAGGCGGCTGAGCTACAGGCCAAAATCTACAGGTAGGCACTTTGCAAAAAACACCTCTGTTTTCCTTCAAAAATTTGGTTGTGTCCACGTTGCGGTTTGGGGCGATTCCTGTCGCGGGCGCTAGGCCTACCCACACAAGTGAGGTATCATTTTTATCGGGAGATGTGGGGGAACGCTGGGTGGAAGGAAATTTGTGGCTCCTCTCAGCGTCCAGAACTTTCTGCCACAGAAATGTGAGGAACATGTGTTTTTTTGGCCAAATTTTGAGGTTTGCAAAGGATTCTGGGTAACAGAACCTGGTCAGAACCACACAAGTCACCCCATCTTGGATTCCCCTAGGTCTCTAGTTTTCAGAAATGCACAGGTTTGGTAGGTTTCCCTAGGTGGCGGCTGAGCTACAGGTCAAAATCTACAGGTAGGCACTTTGCAAAAAACACCTCTGTTTTCCTTCAAAATTTTGGCTGTGTCCACGTTGCGCTTTGGGGCGTTTCCTGTCGCGGGCGCTAGGCCTACCCAGACAAGTGAGGTATCATTTTTATCGGGAGACGTGGGGGAACGCTGGGTGGAAGGAAATTTGTGGCTCCTCCCAGATTCCAGAACTTTCTGCCACAGAAATGTGAGGAACATATGGTTTTTTAGACAAATTTTGAGGTTTGCAAAGGATTCTGGGTAACAGAATCTGGTCCGAGCCACACAAGTCACCCCATCTTGGATTCCCCAAGGTCTCTAGTTTTCAGAAATGCACAGGTTTGGTAGGTTTCCCTAGGTGGTGGCTGAGCTACAGGCCAAAATCTACAGGTAGGCACTTTGCAAAAAACACCTCTGTTTTCCTTCAAAAATTTGGCTGTGTCCACGTTGTGCTGTGGGGCGTTTCCTGTCGCGGGCGCTAGGCCTACCCACACAAGTGAGGTATCATTTTTATCGGGAGACGTGGGGGAACGCTGGGTGGAAGGAAATTTGTGGCTCCTCTCAGATTCCAGAACTTTCTGCCACAGAAATGTGAGAAACATGTGTTTTTTTAGCCAAATTTTGAGGTTTGCAAAGGATTCTGGATAACAGAACCTGGTCCGAGCCACACAAGTCATCCCATTTTGGATTCCCCTAGGTCTCTAGTTTTCAGAAATGCACAGGTTTGGTAGCTTTCCCTAGGTGGCGGCTGAGCTACAGGCCAAAATCTACAGGTAGGCACTTTGCAAAAAACACCTCTGTTTTCCTTCAAAAATTTGGCTGTGTCCACGTTGCGCTTTGGGGCGTTTCCTGTCGCGGGCGCTAGGCCTACCCACACAAGTGAGGTATCATTTTTATCGGGAGACGTGGGGAAACGCTGGGTGGAAGGAAATTTGTGGCTCCTCTCAGATTCCAGAACTTTCTGCCACAGAAATCTGAGGAACATGTGTTTTTTTAGCCAAATTTGTAGGTTTGTAAAGGATTCTGGGTAACAGAACCTGGTCCGAGCCCCACAAGTCACCCCATCTTGGATTCCCCTAGGTCTCTAGTTTTCAGAAATGCACAGGTTTGGTAGGTTTCCCTAGGTGGCGGCTGAGCTACAGGCCAAAATCTACAGGTAGGCACTTTGCAAAAAACACCTCTGTTTTCCTTCAAAAATTTGGCTGTGTCCACGTTGCGCTTTGGGGCGTTTCTTGTCGTGGGCGCTAGGCCTGCCCACACAAGTGAGGTATCATTTTTATCGGGAGACGTGGGGGAACGCTGGCTGGAAGGAAATTTGTGGCTCCTCTCAGATTCCAGAACTTTCTGTCACAGAAATGTGAGGAACATGTGTTTTTTTAGCCAAATTTTGAGGTTTGCAAAGGATTTTGGGTAACAGAACCTGGTCCGAGCCACACAAGTCACCCCATCTTGGATTCCCCTAAGTCTCTAGTTTTCAGAAATGCACAGGTTTGGTAGGTTTCCCTAGGTGGCGGCTGAGCTACAGGCCAAAATCTACAGGTAGGCACTTTGCAAAAAACACCTCTGTTTTCCTTCAAAAATTTGGCTGTGTCCACGTTGCGCTTTGGGGAGTTTCCTGTCGCGGCGCTAGGCCTACCCACACAAGTGAGGAATCATTTTTATCGGGAGACGAGGGGGAACGCTGGGTGGAAGGAAATTTGTGGCTCCTCTCAGATTCCAGAACTTTCTGCCACAGAAATGTGAGGAACATGTGTTTTTTTAGCCAAATTTTGAGGTTTGCAAATGATTCTGGATAACAGAACCTGGTCCGAGCCACACAAGTCACCCCATCTTGGATTCCCCTAGGTCTCTAGTTTTCAGAAATGCACAGGTTTGGTAGGTTTCCATAGGTGGCGGCTGAGCTACAAGCCAAAATCTACAGGTAGGCACTTTGCAAAAAACACCTCTGTTTTCCTTCAAAAATTTGGCTGTGTCCACGTTGCGCTTTGGGGCGTTTCCTGTCGCTGGCGCTAGGCCTACCCACACAAGTGAGGTATCATTTTTATCGGGAGACGTGGGGAAACGCTGGCTGGAAGGAAATTCGTGGCTCCTCTCAGATTCCAGAACTTTCTGCCACAGAAATCTGAGGAACATGTGTTTTTTTAGCCAAATTTGTAGGTTTGTAAAGGATTCTGGGTAACAGAACCTGGTCCGAGCCACACAAGTCACCCCATCTTGGATTCCCCTAGGTCTCTAGTTTTCAGAAATGCACAGGTTTGGTAGGTTTCCCTAGGTGGCGGCTGAGCTACAGGCCAAAATCTACAGGTAGGCACTTTGCAAAAAACACCTCTGTTTTCCTTCAAAAATTTGGCTGTGTCCACGTTGCGCTTTGGGGCGTTTCCTGTCGCGGGCACTAGGCCTACCCACACAAGTGAGGTATCATTTTTATCGGGAGACGTGGGGGAACGCTGGGTGGAAGGAAATTTGTGGCTCCTCTCAGATTCCAGAACTTTCTGCCACAGAAATATGAGGAACATGTGTTTTTTTAGCCAAATTTTGAGGTTTGCAAAGGATTCTGGGTAACAGAACCTGGTTCGAGCCACACAAGTCACCCCATCTTGGATTCCCCTAGGTCTCTAGTTTTCAGAAATGCACAGGTTTGGTAGGTTTCCATAGGTGGCGGCTGAGCTACAAGCCAAAATCTACAGGTAGGCACTTTGCAAAAAACACCTCTGTTTTCCTTCAAAAATTTGGCTGTGTCCACGTTGCGCTTTGGGGCATTTCTTGTTGTCGGCGCTAGGCCTACCCACACAAGTGAGGTATCATTTTTATCGGGAGACGTGGGGGAACGCTGGCTGGAAGGAAATTTGTGGCTCCTCTCAGATTCCAGAACTTTCTGTCACAGAAATCTGAGGAACATGTGTTTTTTTAGCCAAATTCGGAGGTTTGCAAAGGATTCTGGGTAACAGAACCTGGTCCGAGCCACACAAGTCACCCCATCTTGGAGTCCCCTAGGTCTCTAGTTTTCAGAAATGCACCGGTTTGGTAGGTTTCCCTAGGTGGCGGCTGAGCTACAGGCCAAAATCTACAGGTAGGCTCTTTGCAAAAAACACCTCTGTTTTCCTTCAAAAATTTGGCGGTGTCCACGTAGCGCTTTGGGGCGTTTCCTGTCGCGGGCGCTAGGCCTACCCACACTAGTGAGGAATCATTTTTATCGGGAGACGTGGGGGAACGCTGGGTGGAAGGAAATTTGTGGCTCCTCTCAGATTCCAGAACTTTCTGCCACAGAAATGTGAGGAACATGCGTTTGTTTAGCCAAATTTTGAGGTTTGCAAAGGATTCTGGATAACAGAACCTGGTTCGAGCCACACAAGTCACCCCATCTTGGATTCCCCTAGGTCTCTAATTTTCAGAAATGCACAGGTTTGGTAGGTTTCCCTAGGTGGTGGCTGAGCTACAGGCCAAAATCTACAGGTAGGCACTTTGCAAAAAACACCTCTGTTTTCCTTCAAAAATTTGGCTGTGTCCACGTTGCGCTTTGGGGCGTTTCCTGTTGTGGGCGCTAGGCCTACCCACACAAGTGAGGTATCATTTTTATCGGGAGACGTGGGGGAACGCTGGGTGGAAGGAAATTTGTGGTTCCTCTCTGATTCCAGAACTTTCTGCCACAGAAATCTGAGGAACATGTGTTTTTTTAGCCAAATTCGGAGGTTTGCAAAGGATTCTGTGTAACAGAACCTGGTCCGAGCCACACAAGTCACCCCATCTTGGATTCCCCTAGGTCTCTAGTTTTCAGAAATGCACAGGTTTGGTAGGTTTCCATAGGTGGCGGCTGAGCTACAAGCCAAAATCTACAGGTAGGCACTTTGCAAAAAACACCTCTGTTTTCCTTCAAAAATTTGGCTGTGTCCACGTTGCGCTTTGGGGCGTTTCTTGTCGTGGGCGCTAGGCCTGCCCACACAAGTGAGGTATCATTTTTATCGGGAGACGTGGGGGAACGCTGGCTGGAAGGAAATTTGTGGCTCCTCTCAGATTCCAGAACTTTCTGTCACAGAAATGTGAGGAACATGTGTTTTTTGAGCCAAATTTTGAGGTTTGCAAAGGATTTTGGGTAACAGAACCTGGTCCGAGCCACACAAGTCACCCCATCTTGGATTCCCCTAAGTCTCTAGTTTTCAGAAATGCACAGGTTTGGTAGGTTTCCCTAGGTGGCGGCTGAGCTACAGGCCAAAATCTACAGGTAGGCACTTTGCAAAAAACACCTCTGTTTTCCTTCAAAAATTTGGCTGTGTCCACGTTGCGCTTTGGGGAGTTTCCTGTTGCGGCGCTAGGCCTACCCACACAAGTGAGGAATCATTTTTATCGGGAGACGAGGGGGAACGCTGGGTGGAAGGAAATTTGTGGCTCCTCTCAGATTCCAGAACTTTCTGCCACAGAAATGTGAGGAACATGTGTTTTTTTAGCCAAATTTTGAGGTTTGCAAATGATTCTGGATAACAGAACCTGGTCCGAGCCACACAAGTCACCCCATCTTGGATTCCCCTAGGTCTCTAGTTTTCAGAAATGCACAGGTTTGGTAGGTTTCCATAGGTGGCGGCTGAGCTACAAGCCAAAATCTACAGGTAGGCACTTTGCAAAAAACACCTCTGTTTTCCTTCAAAAATTTGGCTGTGTCCACGTTGCGCTTTGGGGCGTTTCCTGTCGCTGGCGCTAGGCCTACCCACACAAGTGAGGTATCATTTTTATCGGGAGACGTGGGGAAACGCTGGCTGGAAGGAAATTCGTGGCTCCTCTCAGATTCCAGAACTTTCTGCCACAGAAATCTGAGGAACATGTGTTTTTTTAGCCAAATTTGTAGGTTTGTAAAGGATTCTGGGTAACAGAACCTGGTCCGAGCCACACAAGTCACCCCATCTTGGATTCCCCTAGGTCTCTAGTTTTCAGAAATGCACAGGTTTGGTAGGTTTCCCTAGGTGGCGGCTGAGCTACAGGCCAAAATCTACAGGTAGGCACTTTGCAAAAAACACCTCTGTTTTCCTTCAAAAATTTGGCTGTGTCCACGTTGCGCTTTGGGGCATTTCCTGTCGCGGGCACTAGGCCTACCCACACAAGTGAGGTATCATTTTTATCGGGAGACGTGGGGGAACGCTGGGTGGAAGGAAATTTGTGGCTCCTCTCAGATTCCAGAACTTTCTGTCACAGAAATCTGAGGAACATGTGTTTTTTTAGCCAAATTCGGAGGTTTGCAAAGGATTCTGGGTAACAGAACCTGGTCCGAGCCACACAAGTCACCCCATCTTGGAGTCCCCTAGGTCTCTAGTTTTCAGAAATGCACCGGTTTGGTAGGTTTCCCTAGGTGGCGGCTGAGCTACAGGCCAAAATCTACAGGTAGGCACTTTGCAAAAAACACCTCTGTTTTCCTTCAAAAATTTGGCGGTGTCCACGTAGCGCTTTGGGGCGTTTCCTGTCGCGGGCGCTAGGCCTACCCACACTAGTGAGGAATCATTTTTATCGGGAGACGTGGGGGAACGCTGGGTGGAAGGAAATTTGTGGCTCCTCTCAGATTCCAGAACTTTCTGCCACAGAAATGTGAGGAACATGTGTTTGTTTAGCCAAATTTTGAGGTTTGCAAAGGATTCTGGATAACAGAACCTGGTTCGAGCCACACAAGTCACCCCATTTTGGATTCCCCTAGGTCTCTAATTTTCAGAAATGCACAGGTTTGGTAGGTTTCCCTAGGTGGCGGCTGAGCTACAGGCCAAAATCTACAGGTAGGCACTTTGCAAAAAACACCTCTGTTTTCCTTCAAAAATTTGGCTGTGTCCACGTTGCGCTTTGGGGCGTTTCCTGTTGTGGGCGCTAGGCCTACCCACACAAGTGAGGTATCATTTTTATCGGGAGACGTGGGGGAACGCTGGGTGGAAGGAAATTTGTGGTTCCTCTCTGATTCCAGAACTTTCTGCCACAGAAATCTGAGGAACATGTGTTTTTTTAGCCAAATTCGGAGGTTTGCAAAGGATTCTGTGTAACAGAACCTGGTCCGAGCCACACAAGTCACCCCATCTTGGATTCCCCTAGGTCTCTAGTTTTCAGAAATGCACAGGTTTGGTAGGTTTCCCTAGGTGGCGGATGAGCTACAGGCCAAATCTACAGGTAGGCACTTTGCAAAAAACACCTCTGTTTTCCTTCAAAATTTTGGCTGTGTCCACGTTGCGCTTTGGGGCGTTTCCTGTCGCGGGCGCTAGGCCTACCCACAAAAGTGAGGTATCATTTTTATCGGGAGACGTTGGGGAACGCTGGGTGGAAAGAAATTTGTGGCTCCTCTCAGATTCCAGAACTTTCTGCCACAGAAATGTGAGGAACATGTGTTTTTTTAGCCAAATTTTGAGGTTTGCAAAGGATTTTGGGTAACAGAACCTGGTCCGAGCCACACAAGTCACCCCATCTTGGATTCCCCTAAGTCTCTAGTTTTCAGAAATGCACAGGTTTGGTAGGTTTCCCTAGGTGGCGGCTGAGCTACAGGCCAAAATCTACAGGTAGGCACTTTGCAAAAAACACCTCTGTTTTCCTTCAAAAATTTGGCTGTGTCCACGTTGCGCTTTGGGGCGTTTCCTGTCGTGGCGCTAGGCCTACCCACACAAGTGAGGAATCATTTTTATCGGGAGACGAGGGGGAACGCTGGGTGGAAGGAAATTTGTGGCTCCTCTCAGATTCCAGAACTTTCTGCCACAGAAATGTGAGGAACATGTGTTTTTTTAGCCAAATTTTGAGGTTTGCAAATGATTCTGGATAACAGAACCTGGTCCGAGCCACACAAGTCACCCCATCTTGGATTCCCCTAGGTCTCTAGTTTTCAGAAATGCACAGGTTTGGTAAGTTTCCCTAGGTGGCGGCTGAGCTACAGGCCAAACTCTACAGGTAGGCACTTTGCAAAAAACACCTCTGTTTTCCTTCAAAAATTTGGCTGTGTCCAAGTTGCGCTGTGGGGCGTTTCCTGTCGCGGGCGCTAGGCCTACCCACACAAGTGAGGTATCATTTTTATCGGGAGACGTGGGGGAACGCTGGGTGGAAGGAAATTTGTGGCTCCTCTCAGATTCCAGAACTTTCTGCCACAGAAATGAGAGAAACATGTGTTTTTTTAGCCAAATTTTGAGGTTTGCAAAGGATTCTGGGTAACAGAACCTGGTCCGAGCCACACAAGTCATCCCATTTTGGATTCCCCTAGGTCTCTAGTTTTCAGAAATGCACAGGTTTGGTAGCTTTCCCTAGGTGGCGGCTGAGCTACAGGCCAAAATCTACAGGTAGGCACTTTGCAAAAAACACCTCTGTTTTCCTTCAAAAATTTGGCTGTGTCCACGTTGCGCTTTGGGGCGTTTCCTGTCGCGGGCGCTAGGCCTACCCACACAAGTGAGGTATCATTTTTATCGGGAGACGTGGGGAAACGCTGGGTGGAAGGAAATTTGTGGCTCCTCTCAGATTCCAGAACTTTCTGCCACAGAAATCTGAGGAACATGTGTTTTTTTAGCCAAATTTGTATGTTTGTAAAGGATTCTGGGTAACAGAACCTGGTCCAAGCCACACAAGTCACCCCATCTTGGATTCCTCTAGGTCTCTAGTTTTCAGAAATGCACAGGTTTGGTAGGTTTCCCTAGGTGGCGGCTGAGCTACAAGCCAAAATCTACAGGTAGGCACTTTGCAAAAAACACCTCTGTTTTCCTTCAAAAATTTGGCTGTGTCCACGTTGCGCTTTGGGGCGTTTCTTGTTGTGGGCGCTAGGCCTACCCACACAAGTGAGGTATCATTTTTATCGGGAGACGTGGGGGAACGCTGGCTGGAAGGAAATTTGTGGCTCCTCTCAGATTCCAGAACTTTCTGTCACAGAAATCTGAGGAACATGTGTTTTTTTAGCCAAATTTTGAGGTTTGCAAAGGATTCTGGGTAACAGAACCTGGTTCGAGCCACACAAGTCACCCCATCTTGGATTCCCCTAGGTCTCTAGTTTTCAGAAATGCACAGGTTTGGTAGGTTTCCATAGGTGGCGGCTGAGCTACAAGCCAAAATCTACAGGTAGGCACTTTGCAAAAAACACCTCTGTTTTCCTTCAAAAATTTGGCTGTGTCCACGTTGCGCTTTGGGGCGTTTCCTGTCGCGGGCGCTAGGCCTACCCACACAAGTGAGGTATCATTTTTATCGGGAGACGTGGGGAAACGCTGGGTGGAAGGAAATTTGTGGCTCCTCTCAGATTCCAGAACTTTCTGCCACAGAAATCTGAGGAACATGTGTTTTTTTAGCCAAATTTGTAGGTTTGTAAAGGATTCTGGGTAACAGAACCTGGTCCGAGCCACACAAGTCACCCCATCTTGGATTCCTCTAGGTCTCTAGTTTTCAGAAATGCACAGGTTTGGTAGGTTTCCCTAGGTGGCGGCTGAGCTACAAGCCAAAATCTACAGGTAGGCACTTTGTAAAAAACACCTCTGTTTTCCTTCAAAAATTTGGCTGTGTCCACGTTGCGCTTTGGGGCGTTTCTTGTTGTGGGCGCTAGGCCTACCCACACAAGTGAGGTATCATTTTTATCGGGAGACGTGGGGGAACGCTGGGTGGAAGGAAATTTGTGGCTCCTCTCAGATTCCAGAACTTTCTGCCACAGAAATGTGAGAAACATGTGTTTTTTTAGCCAAATTTTGAGGTTTGCAAAGGATTCTGGGTAACAGAACCTGGTCCGAGCCACACAAGTCATCCCATTTTGGATTCCCCTAGGTCTCTAGTTTTCAGAAATGCAGAGGTTTGGTAGGTTTCCCTAGGTGGCGGCTGAGCTACAGGCCAAAATCTACAGGTAGGCACTTTGCAAAAAACACCTCTGTTTTCCTTCAAAAATTTGGCTGTGTCCACGTTGCGCTTTGGGGCGTTTCCTGTCGCGGGCGCTAGGCCTACCCACACAAGTGAGGTATCATTTTTATCGGGAGACGTGGGGAAACGCTGGGTGGAAGGAAATTTGTGGCTCCTCTCAGATTCCAGAACTTTCTGCCACAGAAATCTGAGGAACATGTGTTTTTTTAGCCAAATTTGTAGTTTTGTAAAGGATTCTGGGTAACAGAACCTGGTCCGAGCCACACAAGTCACCCCATCTTGGATTCCCCTAGGTCTCTAGTTTTCAGAAATGCACAGGTTTGGTAAGTTTCCCTAGGTGGCGGCTGAGCTACAGGCCAAACTCTACAGGTAGGCACTTTGCAAAAAACACCTCTGTTTTCCTTCAAAAATTTGGCTGTGTCCAAGTTGCGCTGTGGGGCGTTTCCTGTCGCGGGCGCTAGGCCTACCCACACAAGTGAGGTATCATTTTTATCGGGAGACGTGGGGGAACGCTGGGTGGAAGGAAATTTGTGGCTCCTCTCAGATTCCAGAACTTTCTGCCACAGAAATGAGAGAAACATGTGTTTTTTTAGCCAAATTTTGAGGTTTGCAAAGGATTCTGGGTAACAGAACCTGGTCCGAGCCACACAAGTCATCCCATTTTGGATTCCCCTAGGTCTCTAGTTTTCAGAAATGCACAGGTTTGGTAGCTTTCCCTAGGTGGCGGCTGAGCTACAGGCCAAAATCTACAGGTAGGCACTTTGCAAAAAACACCTCTGTTTTCCTTCAAAAATTTGGCTGTGTCCACGTTGCGCTTTGGGGCGTTTCCTGTCGCGGGCGCTAGGCCTACCCACACAAGTGAGGTATCATTTTTATCGGGAGACGTGGGGAAACGCTGGGTGGAAGGAAATTTGTGGCTCCTCTCAGATTCCAGAACTTTCTGCCACAGAAATCTGAGGAACATGTGTTTTTTTAGCCAAATTTGTATGTTTGTAAAGGATTCTGGGTAACAGAACCTGGTCCAAGCCACACAAGTCACCCCATCTTGGATTCCTCTAGGTCTCTAGTTTTCAGAAATGCACAGGTTTGGTAGGTTTCCCTAGGTGGCGGCTGAGCTACAAGCCAAAATCTACAGGTAGGCACTTTGCAAAAAACACCTCTGTTTTCCTTCAAAAATTTGGCTGTGTCCACGTTGCGCTTTGGGGCGTTTCTTGTTGTGGGCGCTAGGCCTACCCACACAAGTGAGGTATCATTTTTATCGGGAGACGTGGGGAAACGCTGGGTGGAAGGAAATTTGTGGCTCCTCTCAGATTCCAGAACTTTCTGCCACAGAAATCTGAGGAACATGTGTTTTTTTAGCCAAATTTGTAGGTTTGTAAAGGATTCTGGGTAACAGAACCTGGTCCGAGCCACACAAGTCACCCCATCTTGGATTCCTCTAGGTCTCTAGTTTTCAGAAATGCACAGGTTTGGTAGGTTTCCCTAGGTGGCGGCTGAGCTACAAGCCAAAATCTACAGGTAGGCACTTTGCAAAAAACACCTCTGTTTTCCTTCAAAAATTTGGCTGTGTCCACGTTGCGCTTTGGGGCGTTTCTTGTTGTGGGCGCTAGGCCTACCCACACAAGTGAGGTATCATTTTTATCGGGAGACGTGGGGGAACGCTGGGTGGAAGGAAATTTGTGGCTCCTCTCAGATTCCAGAACTTTCTGCCACAGAAATGTGAGAAACATGTGTTTTTTTAGCCAAATTTTGAGGTTTGCAAAGGATTCTGGGTAACAGAACCTGGTCCGAGCCACACAAGTCATCCCATTTTGGATTCCCCTAGGTCTCTAGTTTTCAGAAATGCAGAGGTTTGGTAGGTTTCCCTAGGTGGCGGCTGAGCTACAGGCCAAAATCTACAGGTAGGCACTTTGCAAAAAACACCTCTGTTTTCCTTCAAAAATTTGGCTGTGTCCACGTTGCGCTTTGGGGCGTTTCCTGTCGCGGGCGCTAGGCCTACCCACACAAGTGAGGTATCATTTTTATCGGGAGACGTGGGGAAACGCTGGGTGGAAGGAAATTTGTGGCTCCTCTCAGATTCCAGAACTTTCTGCCACAGAAATCTGAGGAACATGTGTTTTTTTAGCCAAATTTGTAGTTTTGTAAAGGATTCTGGGTAACAGAACCTGGTCCGAGCCACACAAGTCACCCCATCTTGGATTCCTCTAGGTCTCTAGTTTTCAGAAATGCACAGGTTTGGTAGGTTTCCCTAGGAAGCGGCAGAGCTACAGGCCAAAATCTACAGGTAGGCACTTTGCAAAAAACACCTCTGTTTTCCTTCAAAAATTTGGCTGTGTCCACGTTGCGCTTTGGGGCGTTTCCTGTCGCGGGCACTAGGCCTACCCACACAAGTGAGGTATCATTTTTATCGGGAGACGTGGGGTAACGCTGGGTGGAAGGAAATTTGTGGCTCCTCTCAGATTCCAGAACTTTCTGCCACAGAAATATGAGGAACATGTGTTTTTTTAGCAAAATTTTGAGGTTTGCAAAGGATTCTGGGTAACAGAACCTGGTTCGAGCCACACAAGTCACCCCATCTTGGATTCCCCTAGGTCTCTAGTTTTCAGAAATGCACAGGTTTGGTAGGTTTCCATAGGTGGCGGCTGAGCTACAAGCCAAAATCTACAGGTAGGCACTTTGCAAAAAACACCTCTGTTTTCCTTCAAAAATTTGGCTGTGTCCACGTTGCGCTTTGGGGCGTTTCTTGTCGTGGGCGCTAGGCCTACCCACACAAGTGAGGTATCATTTTTATCGGGAGACGTGGGGGAACGCTGGCTGGAAGGAAATTTGTGGCTCCTCTCAGATTCCAGAACTTTCTGTCACAGAAATGTGAGGAACATGTGTTTTTTTAGCCAAATTTTGAGGTTTGCAAAGGATTTTGGGTAACAGAACCTGGTCCGAGCCACACAAGTCACCCCATCTTGGATTCCCCTAAGTCTCTAGTTTTCAGAAATGCACAGGTTTGGTAGGTTTCCCTAGGTGGCGGCTGAGCTACAGGCCAAAATCTACAGGTAGGCACTTTGCAAAAAAACACCTCTGTTTTCCTTCAAAAATTTGGCTGTGTCCACGTTGCGCTTTGGGGCGTTTTCTGTCTCGGCGCTAGGCCTACCCACACAAGTGAGGAATCATTTTTATCGGGAGACGAGGGGGAACGCTGGGTGGAAGGAAATTTGTGGCTCCTCTCAGATTCCAGAACTTTCTGCCACAGAAATGTGAGGAACATGTGTTTTTTTAGCCAAATTTTGAGGTTTGCAAATGATTCTGGATAACAGAACCTGGTCCGAGCCACACAAGTCACCCCATCTTGGATTCCCCTAGGTCTCTAGTTTTCAGAAATGCACAGGTTTGGTAGGTTTCCCTAGGTGGCGGCTGAGCTACAGGCCAAACTCTACAGGTAGGCACTTTGCAAAAAACACCTCTGTTTTCCTTCAAAAATTTGGCTGTGTCCAAGTTGCGCTGTGGGGTGTTTCCTGTCGCGGGCGCTAGGCCTACCCACACAAGTGAGGTATCATTTTTATCGGGAGACGTGGGGGAACGCTGGGTGGAAGGAAATTTGTGGCTCCTCTCAGATTCCAGAACTTTCTGCCACAGAAATGTGAGAAACATGTGTTTTTTTAGCCAAATTTTGAGGTTTGCAAAGGATTCTGGGTAACAGAACCTGGTCCGAGCCATACAAGTCATCCCATTTTGGATTCCCCTAGGTCTCTAGTTTTCAGAAATGCACAGGTTTGGTAGCTTTCCCTAGGTGGCGGCTGAGCTACAGGCCAAAATCTACAGGTAGGCACTTTGCAAAAAACACCTCTGTTTTCCTTCAAAAATTTGGCTGTGTCCACGTTGCGCTTTGGGGCGTTTCCTGTCGCGGGCGCTAGGCCTACCCACACAAGTGAGGTATCATTTTTATCGGGAGACATGGGGAAACGCTGGGTGGAAGGAAATTTGTGGCTCCTCTCAGATTCCAGAACTTTCTGCCACAGAAATCTGAGGAACATGTGTTTTTTTAGCCAAATTTGTAGGTTTGTAAAGGATTCTGGGTAATAGAACCTGGTCCGAGCCACACAAGTCACCCCATCTTGGATTCCCCTAGGTCTCTAGTTTTCAGAAATGCACAGGTTTGGTAGGTTTCCCTAGGTGGCGGCTGAGCTACAGGCCAAAATCTACAGGTAGGCACTTTGCAAAAAACACCTCTGTTTTCCTTCAAAAATTTGGCTGTGTCCAAGTTGCGCTTTGGGGCGTTTCCTGTCGCGGGGGCTAGGCTTACCCACACAAGTGTGGTATCATTTTTATCGGGAGACATGGGGGAATGCTGGGTGGAAGGAAATTTGTGGCTCCTCTCAGATTCCAGAACTTTCTGCCACAGAAATGTGAGGAACATGTGTTTTTTTAGCCAAATTTTGAGGTCTGCAAAGGATTCTGGGTAACAGAACCTGGTCCGAGCCGCACAAGTCACCCCATCTTGGATTCCCCTAGGTCTCTAGTTTTCAGAAATGCACAGGTTTGGTAGGTTTCCCTAGGTGGCGGCTGAGCTACAGGCCAAAATCTACAGGTAGGCACTTTGCAAAAAACACCTCTGTTTTCCTTCAAAAATTTGGCTGTGTCCACGTTGCGCTTTGGGGCGTTTCCTGTCGCGGCGCTAGGCCTACCCACACAAGTAAGGTATCATTTTTATCGGGAGACGTGGGGGAACGCTGGGTGGAAGGAAATTTGTGGCTCCTCTCAGATTCCAGAACTTTCTGCCACAGAAATGTGAGGAAAATGTGTTTTTTTAGCAAAATTTTGAGGTTTGCAAAGGATTCTGGGTAACAGAACCTGGTCTGAGCCACACAAGTCACCCCATCTTGGATTCCCCTAGGTCTCTAGTTTTCAGAAATGCACAGGTTTCGTAGGTTTCCCTAGGTGGCGGCTGAGCTACAGGTCCAAATCTACAGGTAGGCACTTTCCAAAAAACACCTCTGTTTTCCTTCAAAAATTTGGCTGTGTCCACGTTGCGCTTTGGGGCGTTTCCTGTCGCGGGCGCTAGGCCTACCCACACAAGTGAGGTATCATTTTTATCGGGAGACGAGGGGAACGCTGGGTAGAAGGAAATTTGTGGCTCCTCTCAGATTCCAGAACTTTATGCCACAGAAATTTGAGGAACATGTGTTTTTTTAGCCAAAGTTTGAGGTTTGCAAAGGATTCTGGATAACAGAACCTGGTCCGAGCCACACATGTCACCCCATCTTGGATTCCCCTAGGTCTCTAGTTTTCAGAAATGCACAGGTTTGGTAGGTTTCCCTAGGTGGCGGCTGAGCTACAGGCCAAAATCTACAGGTAGGCACTTTGCAAAAAACACCTCTGTTTTCCTTCAAAAATTTGGCTGTGTCCACGTTGCGCTTTGGGGCGTTTCCTGTCGCGGGCGCTAGGCCTACCCACACAAGTGAGGTATCATTTTTATCGGGAGACGTGGGGGAACACTGGGTGGAAGGAAATTTGTGGTTCCTCTCAGATTCCAGAACTTTCTGCCACAGAAATGTGAGGAACATGTGGTTTTTTATCCAAATTTTGAGGCTTTTCAAGGTTTCTGGGTAACAGAACCTGGTCCGAGCCACACAAGTCACCCCATCTTGGATTCCCCTAGGTCTCTAGTTTTCAGAAATGCACAGGTTTGGTAGGTTTCCCTAGGTGGCGGCTGAGCTACAGGCCAAAATCTACAGGTAGGCACTTTGCAAAAAACACCTCTGTTTTCCTTCAAAAATTTGGCTGTGTCCACGTTGCGCTTTGGGGCGTTTCCTGTCGCGGGCGCTAGGCCTACCCACACAAGTGAGGTATCATTTTTATCGAGAGACGTGGGGAAACACTGGTTAGGAGGAAATTTGTGGCTCCTCTCAGATTACAGAACTTTCTGCCACAGAAATGTGAGGAACATGTGTTTTTTTAGCCAAATTTTGAGGTCTGCAAAGGATTCTGGGTAACAGAACCTGGTCCGAGCCACACAAGTCACCCCATCTTGGATTCCCCTAGGTCTCTATTTTTCAGAAATGCACAGGTTTGGTAGGTTTCCCTAGGTGGCGGCTGAGCTACAGGCCAAAATCTACAGGTAGGAACTTTGCAAAAAAACCTCTGGTTTCCTTCAAAAATTTGGCTGTGTCCATGTTGCGCTTTGGGGCGTTTCCTGTCGCGGGCGCTAGGCCTACCCACACAAGTGAGGTATCATTTTTATCGGGAGACGTGGGGGAACGCTGGGTGGAAGGAATTTTGTGGCTCCTCTCAGATTCCAGAACTTTCTGCCACAGAAATGTGAGGAACATGTGTTTTTTTAGCCAAATTTTGAGGTTTGCAAAGGATTCTGGGTAACAGAACCTGGTCCGAGCCACACAAGTCACCCCATCTTGGATTCCCCTAGGTCTCTAGTTTTCAGAAATGCACAGGTTTGGTAGGTTTCCCTAGGTGGCGGCTGAGCTACAGGCTAAAATCTACAGGTAGGCACTTTGCAAAAAACTCCTCTGTTTTCCTTCAAAAATTTGGCTGTGTCCACGTTGCGCTTTGGGGCGTTTCCTGTCGCGGGCGCTAGGCCTACCCACACAAGTGAGGTATCATTTTTATCGGGAGACGTGGGGGAACGCTGGGTGGAAGGAAATTTGTGGTTCCTCTCAGATTCCAGAACTTTCTGCCACAGAAATGTGAGGAACATGTGGTTTTTTATCCAAATTTTGAGGCTTTTCAAGGTTTCTGGGTAACAGAACCTGGTCCGAGCCACACAAGTCACCCCATCTTGGATTCCCCTAGGTCTCTAGTTTTCAGAAATGCACAGGTTTGGTAGGTTTCCCTAGGTGGCGGCTGAGCTACAGGCCAAAATCTACAGGTAGGCACTTTGCAAAAAACACCTCTGTTTTCCTTCAAAAATTTGGCTGTGTCCATGTTGCGCTATGGGGCCTTTCCTGTCGCGGGCGCTAGGCCTACCCACACAAGTGAGGTATCATTTTTATCGGGAGACGTGGGGGAACACTGGTTGGGAGGAAATTTGTGGCTCCTCTCAGATTCCAGAACTTTCTGCCACAGAAATGTGAGGAACATGTGTTTTTTTAGCCAAATTTTGAGGTCTGCAAAGGATTCTGGGTAACAGAACCTGGTCCGAGCCACACAAGTCACCCCATCTTGGATTCCCCTAGGTCTCTATTTTTCAGAAATGCACAGGTTTGGTAGGTTTCCCTAGGTGGCGGCTGAGCTACAGGCCAAAATCTACAGGTAGGAACTTTGCAAAAAAAACTCTTTTTTCCTTCAAAAATTTGGCTGTGTCCATGTTGCGCTTTGGGGCGTTTCCTGTCGCGGGCGCTAGGCCTACCCACACAAGTGAGGTATCATTTTTATCGGGAGACGTGGGGGAACGCTGGGTGGAAGGAATTTTGTGGCTCCTCTCAGATTTCAGAACTTTCTGCCACAGAAATGTGAGGAACATGTGTTTTTTTAGCCAAATTTTGAGGTTTGCAAAGGATTCTGGGTAACAGAACCTGGTCCGAGCCACACAAGTCACCCCATCTTGGATTCCCCTAGGTCTCTAGTTTTCAGAAATGCACAGGTTTGGTAGGTTTCCCTAGGTGGCGGCGGAGCTACAGGCTAAAATCTACAGGTAGGCACTTTGCAAAAAACACCTCTGTTTTCCTTCAAAAATGTGGCTGTGTCCACGTTGCGCTTTGGGGCGTTTCCTGTCGCGGGCGCTAGGCCTACCCACACAAGTGAGGTATCATTTTTATCGGGAGACGTGGGGGAACGCTGGGTGGAAGGAAATTTGTGGCTCCTCTCAGATTCCAGAACTTTCTGCCACAGAAATGTGAGGAACATGTGGTTTTTTAGCCAAATTTTGAGGTTTGCAAAGGATTCTGGGTAAAAGAACCTGGTCCGAGCCACACAAGTCACCCCATCTTGGATTCCCCTAGGTCTCTCGTTTTCAGAAATGCACAGGTTTGGTAGGTTTCCCTAGGTGGCGGCTGAGCTACAGGCCAAAATCTACAGGTAGGCACTTTGCAAAAAACACCTCTGTTTTCTTTCAAAAATTTGGCTGTGTCCACGTTGCGCTTTGGGGTGTTTCCTCTCGCGGGCGCTAGGCCTACCCACACAAGTGAGGTATCATTTTTATCGGGAGACGTGGGGGAACGCTGGGTGAAAGGAATTTTGTGGGTCCTCTCAGATTCCAGAACTTTCTGCCACAGAAATGTGAGGAACATGTGTTTTTTTAGCCAAATTTTGAGGTTTGCAAAGGATTCTGGGTTACAGAACCTGGTCCGAGCCACACAAGTCACCCCATCTTGGATTCCCCTAGGTCTCTAGTTTTCAGAAATGCACAGGTTTGGTAGGTTTCCCTAGGTGGCGGCTGAGCTACATGCCAAAATCTACAGGTAGGAACTTTGCAAAAAACAGCTCTGTTTTCCTTCAAAAATGTGGCTGTGTCCACATTGCGCTTTGGGGCATTTCCTGTCGTGGGCGCTAGGCCTACCCACACAAATGAGGTATCATTTTTATCAGGAGACGTGGGGGAACGCTGGGTGGAAGGAAATTTGTGGTTCCTCTCAGATTCCAGAACTTTCTGCCACAGAAATGTGAGGAAAATGTGTTTTTTTAGCCAAATTTTGAGGTTTGCAAAGGATTCTGGGTAACAGAACCTGGTCTGAGCCACACAAGTCACCCCATCTTGGATTCCCCTAGGTCTCTAGTTTTCAGAAATGCAGAGGTTTTGTAGGTTTCCCTAGGTGGCGGCTGAGCTACAGGTCCAAATCTACAGGTACGCACTTTGCAAAAAACACCTCTGTTTTCCTTAAAAAATGTGGCTGTGTCCACGTTGCGCTTTGGGGCGTTTCCTGTCGCGGGCGCTAGGCCTACCCACACAAGTGAAGTATCATTTTTATCGGGAGACGTAGGGGAACGCTGGGTAGAAGGAAATTTGTGGCTCCTCTCAGATTCCAGAACTTTATGCCACAGAAATTTGAGGAACATGTGTTTTTTTAGCCAAATTTTGAGGTTTGCAAAGGATTCTGGGTAACAGAATCTGGTCCGAGCCACACAAGTCACCCCATCTTGGATTCCCCAAGGTCTCTAGTTTTCAGAAATGCACAGGTTTGGTAGGTTTCCCTAGGTGGCGGCTGAGCTACAGGCCAAAATCTACAGGTAGGCACTTTAAAAAAAACACCTCTGTTTTCCTTCAAAAATTTGGCAGTGTTCACGTTGCGCTTTGGGGCGTTTCCTGTCGCGGCGCTAGGCTTACCCACACAAGTAAGGTATCATTTTTATCGGGAGACGTGGGGGAACGCTGGGTGGAAGGAAATTTGTGGCTCCTCTCAGATTCCAGAACTTTCTGCCACAGAAATGTGAGGAAAATGTGTTTTTTTAGCCAAATTTTGAGGTTTGCAAAGGATTCTGGGTAACAGAACCTGGTCTGAGCCACACAAGTCACCCCATCTTGGATTCCCCTAGGTCTCTAGTTTTCAGAAATGCACAGGTTTCGTAGGTTTCCCTAGGTGGCGGCTGAGCTACAGGTCCAAATCTACAGGTAGGCACTTTGCAAAAAACACCTCTGTTTTCCTTCAAAAATTTGGCAGTGTCCACGTTGCGCTTTGGGGCGTTTCCTGTCGCGGCGCTAGGCCTACCCACACAAGTAAGGTATCATTTTTATCGGGAGACGTGGGGGAATGCTGGGTGGAAGGAATTTTGTGGCTCCTCTCAGATTCCAGAACTTTCTGCCACAGAAATGTGAGGAACATGTGTTTTTTTAGCCAAATTTTTTAGGTTTGCAAAGGATTCTGGGTAACAGAATCTGGTCCGAGCCACACAAGTCACCCCATCTTGGATTCCCCTAGGTCTCTAGTTTTCAGAAATGCACAGGTTTGGTAGGTTTCCCTACGTGGCGGCTGAGCTACAGGCCAAAATCTACAAGTACGCACTTTGCAAAAAACACCTCTGTTTTCATTCAAAAATTTGGCTGTGTCCACGTTGTGCTTTGGGGCGTTTCCTGTCGCGGGCGCTAGGCCTACCCACACAAGTGAGGTATCATTTTTATCGGGAGACATGGGGGAACGCTGGGTGGAAGGAAATTTGTGGCTCCACTCAGATTCCAGAACTTTCTGCCACAGAAATGTTACGAACATGTGTTTTTTTAGCCAAATTTTGAGGTTTGCAAAGGATTCTGGGTCACAGAACCTGGTCTGAGCCACACAAGTCACCCCATCTTGGATTCCCCTAGGTCTCTAGTTTTCAGAAATGCACAGGTTTGGTAGGTTTCCCTAGGTGGCGGCTGAGCTACAGGCCAAAATCTACAGGTAGGCACTTTGCAAAAAACACCTCTGTTTTCCTTCAAAAATTTGGCTGTGTCCACGTTGCGCTTTGGGGCGTTTCCTGTCGCGGACGCTAGGCCTACCCACACAAGTGAGGTATCATTTTTATCGGGAGACGTAGGGGAACGCTGGGTGGGAGGACATTTGTGGCTCCTCTCAGATTCCAGAACTTTCTGCCACAGAAATGTGAGGAACATGTGTTTTTTTAGCCAAATTTTGAGGTTTGCAAAGGATTCTGGGTAACAGAACCTGGTCCGAGCCACACAAGTCACCCCATCTTGGATTCCCCAAGGTCTCTAGTTTTCCGAAATGCACAGGTTTGGTAGGTTTCCCTAGGTGACGGCTGAGCTACAGGCCAAAATCTACAGGTAGGCACTTTGCAAAAAACACCTCTGTTTTCCTTCAAAAATTTGGCTGTGTCCACGTTGCGCTTTAGGGCGTTTCCTGTCGCGGGGGCTAGGCTTACCCACACAAGTGTGGTATCATTTTTATCGGGAGACGTGGGGGAATGCTGGGTGGAAGGAAATTTGTGGCTCCTCTCAGATTCCAGAACTTTCTGCCACAGAAATGTGAGGAACATGTGTTTTTTTAGCCAAATTTTGAGGTCTGCAAAGGATTCTGGGTAACAGAACCTGGTCCGAGCCACACAAGTCACCGCATCTTGGATTCCCCTAGGTCTCTAGTTTTCAGAAATGCACAGGTTTGGTAGGTTTCCCTAGGTGGCGGCTGAGCTACAGGCCAAAATCTACAGGTAGGAACTTTGCAAAAAAACCTCTGGTTTCCTTAAAAAATTTGGCTGTGTCCATGTTGCGCTTTGGGGCGTTTCCTGTCGCGGGCGCTAGGCCTACCCACACAAGTGAGGTATCATTTTTATCGGGAGACGTGGGGGAACGCTGGGTGGAAGGAATTTTGTGGCTCCTCTCAGATTCCAGAACTTTCTGCCACAGAAATGTGAGGAACATGTGTTTTTTTAGCCAAATTTTGAGGTTTGCAAAGGATTCTGGGTAACAGAACCTGGTCCGAGCCACACAAGTCACCCCATCTTGGATTCCCCTAGGTCTCTAGTTTTCAGAAATGCACAGGTTTGGTAGGTTTCCCTAGGTGGCGGCTGAGCTACAGGCCAAACCCAACAGGTAGGCACTTTGCAAAAAACACCTCTGTTTTCCTTCAAAAATTTGGCTGTGTCCACGTTGCGCTTTGGGGCGTTTCCTGTCGCGGGCGCTAGGCCTACCCACACAAGTGAGGTATCATTTTTATCGGGAGACGTGGGGGAACGCTGGGTGGAAGGAAATTTGTGGCTCCTCTCAGATTCCAGAACTTTCTGGCACAGAAATGTGAGGAACATGTGTTTCTTTAGCCAAAGTTTGAGGTTTGCAAAGGATTCTGGATAACCGAACCTGGTCCGAGCCACACATGTCACCCCATCTTGGATTCCCCTAGGTCTCTAGTTTTCAGAAATGCACAGGTTTGGTAGGTTTCCCTAGGTGGCGGCTGAGCTACAGGCCAAAATCTACAGGTAGGCACTTTGCAAAAAACACCTCTGTTTTCCTTCAAAAATTTGGCTGTGTCCAAGTTGCGCTTTGGGGCGTTTCCTGTCGCGGGCGCTAGGCCTACCCACACAAGTGAGGTATCATTTTTATCGGGAGACGTGGAGGAACGCTGGGTGGAAGGAAATTTGTGGCTCCTCTCAGATTCCAGAACTTTCTGCCACAGAAATGTGAGGAACATGTGTTTTTTTAGCCAAATTTTGAGGTTTGCAAAGTATTCTGGGTAACAGAACCTGGTCCGAGCCACACAAGTCACCCCATCTTGGATTCCCCTAGGTCTCTAGTTTTCAGAAATGCACAGGTTTGGTAGGTTTCCCTAGGTGGCGGCTGAGCTACAGGCCCTACTCTACAGGTAGGCACTTTGCAAAAAACACCTCTGTTTTCCTTCAAAAATGTGGCTGTGTCCACGTTGCGCTTTGGGGCGTTTCCTGTCGCGGGCGCTAGGCCTACCCACACAAGTGAGGTATCATTTTTATCGGGAGACGTGGGGGAACGCTGGGTGGAAGGAAATTTGTGTTTCCTCTCAGATTCCAGAACTTTCTGCCACAGAAATGTGAGGAACATGTGGTTTTTTATCCAAATTTTGAGGCTTTTCAAGGTTTCTGGGTAACAGAACCTGGTCCGAGCCACACAAGTCACCCCATCTTGGATTCCCCTAGGTCTCTAGTTTTCAGAAATGCACAGGTTTGGTAGGTTTCCCTAGGTGGCGGCTGAGCTACAGGTCCAAATCTACAGGTAGGCACTTTGCAAAAAACACCTCTGTTTTCCTTCAAAAATTTGGCAGTGTCCACGTTGCGCTTTGGGGCGTTTCCTGTCGCGGCGCTAGGCCTACCCACACAAGTAAGGTATCATTTTTATCGGGAGACGTGGGGGAATGCTGGGTGGAAGGAATTTTGTGGCTCCTCTCAGATTCCAGAACTTTCTGCCACAGAAATGTGAGGAACATGTGTTTTTTTAGCCAAATTTTTTAGGTTTGCAAAGGATTCTGGGTAACAGAACCTGGTCCGAGCCACACAAGTCACCCCATCTTGGATTCCCCTAGGTCTCTACTTTTCAGAAATGCACAGGTTTGGTAGGTTTCCCTACGTGGCGACTGAGCTACAGGCCAAAATCTACAAGTACGCACTTTGCAAAAAACACCTCTGTTTTCATTCAAAAATTTGGCTGTGTCCACGTTGTGCTTTGGGGCGTTTCCTGTCGCGGGCGCTAGGCCTACCCAAACAAGTGAGGTATAATTTTTATCGGGAGACATGGGGGAACGCTGGGTGGAAGGAAATTTGTGGCTCCACTCAGATTCCAGAACTTTCTGCCACAGAAATGTGACGAACATGTGTTTTTTTAGCCAAATTTTGAGGTTTGCAAAGGATTCTGGGTCACAGAACCTGGTCTGAGCCACACAAGTCACCCCATCTAGGATTCCCCTAGGTCTCTAGTTTTACCAGAAATGCACAGGTTTAGTAGGTTTCCCTAGGTGGCGGCTGAGCTACAGGCCAAAATCTACAGGTAGGCACTTTGCAAAAAACACCTCTGTTTTCCTTCAAAAATTTGGCTGTGTCCACGTTGCGCTTTGGGGCGTTTCCTGTCGCGGACGCTAGGCCTACCCACACAAGTGAGGTATCATTTTTATCGGGAGATGTAGGGGAACGCTGGGTGGGGGGAAATTTGTGGCTCCTCTCAGATTCCAGAACTTTCTGCCACAGAAATGTGAGGAACATGTGTTTTTTTAGCCAAATTTTGAGGTTTGCAAAGGATTCTGGGTAACAGAACCTGGTCCGAGCCACACAAGTCACCCCATCTTGGATTCCCCAAGGTCTCTAGTTTTCCGAAATGCACAGGTTTGGTAGGTTTCCCTAGGTGGCGGCTGAGCTACAGGCCAAAATCTACAGGTAGGCACTTTGCAAAAAACACCTCTGTTTTCCTTCAAAAATTTGGCTGTGTCCACGTTGCGCTTTAGGGCGTTTCCTGTCGCGGGGGCTAGGCTTACCCACACAAGTGTGGTATCATTTTTATCGGGAGAATTGGGGGAATGCTGGGTGGAAGGAAATTTGTGGCTCCTCTCAGATTCCAGAACTTTCTGCCACAGAAATGTGAGGAACATGTGTTTTTTTAGCCAAATTTTGAGGTTTGCAAAGGATTCTGGGTAACAGAACCTGGTCCGAGCCACACAAGTCACCCCATCTTGGATTCCCCAAGGTCTCTAGTTTTCCGAAATGCACAGGTTTGGTAGGTTTCCCTAGGTGGCGGCTGAGCTACAGGCCAAAATCTACAGGTAGGCACTTTGCAAAAAACACCTCTGTTTTCCTTCAAAAATGTGGCTGTGTCCACGTTGCGCTTTGGGGCGTTTCCTGTCGCGGACGCTAGGCCTACCCACACAAGTGAGGTATCATTTTTATCGGGAGACGTAGGGGAACGCTGGGTGGGAGGAAATTTATGGCTCCTCTCAGATTCCAGAACTTTCTGCCACAGAAATGTGAGGAACATGTGTTTTTTTAGCCAAATTTTGAGGTTTGCAAAGGATTCTGGGTAACAGAACATGGTCCGAGCCACACAAGTCACCCCATCTTGGATTCCCCTAGGTCTCTAGTTTTCAGAAATGCACAGGTTTGGTAGGTTTCCCTAGGTGGCGGCTGAGCTACAGGCTAAAATCTACAGGTAGGCACTTTGCAAAAAACACCTCTGTTTTCCTTCAAAAATTTGGCTGTGTCGACGTTGCGCTTTAGGGCGTTTCCTGTCGCGGGGGCTAGGCTTACCCACACAAGTGTGGTATCATTTTTATCGGGAGACGTGGGGGAATGCTGGGTGGAAGGAAATTTGTGGCTCCTCTCAGATTCCAGAACTTTCTGCCACAGAAATGTGAGGAACATGTGTTTTTTTAGCCAAATTTTGAGGTCTGCAAAGGATTCTGGGTAACAGAACCTGGTCCGAGCCACACAAGTCACTGCATCTTGGATTCCCCTAGGTCTCTAGTTTTCAGAAATGCACAGGTTTGGTAGGTTTCCCTAGGTGGCGGCTGAGCTACAGGCCAAAATCTACAGGTAGGAACTTTGCAAAAAAACCTCTGGTTTCCTTAAAAAATTTGGCTGTGTCCAGGTTGCGCTTTGGGGCGTTTCCTGTCGCGGGCGCTAGGCCTACCCACACAAGTGAGGTATCATTTTTATCGGGAGACGTGGGGGAACGCTGGGTGGAAGGAATTTTGTGGCTCCTCTCAGATTCCAGAACTTTCTGCCACAGAAATGTGAGGAACATGTGTTTTTTTAGCCAAATTTTGAGGTTTGCAAAGGATTCTGGGTAACAGAACCTGGTCCGAGCCACACAAGTCACCCCATCTTGGATTCCCCTAGGTCTCTAGTTTTCAGAAATGCACAGGTTTGGTAGGTTTCCCTAGGTGGCGGCTGAGCTACAGGCCAAACTCCACAGGTAGGCACTTTGCAAAAAACACCTCTGTTTTCCTTCAAAAATTTGGCTGTGTCCACGTTGCGCTTTGGGGCGTTTCCTGTCGCGGGCGCTAGGCCTACCCACACAAGTGAGGTATCATTTTTATCGGGAGACGTGGGGGAACGCTGGGTGGAAGGAAATTTGTGGCTCCTCTCAGATTCCAGAACTTTCTGCCACAGAAATGTGAGGAACATGTGTTTCTTTAGCCAAAGTTTGAGGTTTGCAAAGGATTCTGGATAACAGAACCTGGTCCGAGCCACACATGTCACCCCATCTTGGATTCCCCTAGGTCTCTAGTTTTCAGAAATGCACAGGTTTGGTAGGTTTCCCTAGGTGGCGGCTGAGCTACAGGCCAAAATCTACAGGTAGGCACTTTGCAAAAAACACCTCTGTTTTCCTTCAAAAATTTGGCTGTGTCTACGTTGCGCTTTGGGGCGTTTCCTGTCGCGGGCGCTAGGCCTACCCACACAAGTGAGGTATCATTTTTATCGGGAGACGTGGGGGAACGCTGGGTGGAAGGAAATTTGTGGCTCCTCTCAGATTCCAGAACTTTCTGCCACAGAAATGTGAGGAACATGTGTTTTTTTAGCCAAATTTTGAGGTTTGCAAAGGATTCTGGGTAACAGAACCTGGTCCGAGCCACACAAGTCACCCCATCTTGGATTCCCCAAGGTCTCTAGTTTTCCGAAATGCACAGGTTTGGTAGGTTTCCCTAGGTGGCGGCTGAGCTACAGGCCAAAATCTACAGGTAGGCACTTTGCAAAAAACACCTCTGTTTTCCTTCAAAAATTTGGCTGTGTCCACGTTGCCCTTTAGGGCGTTTCCTGTCGCGGGGGCTAGGCTTACCCACACAAGTGTGGTATCATTTTTATCGGGAGACGTGGGGGAATGCTGGGTGGAAGGAAATTTGTGGCTCCTCTCAGATTCCAGAACTTTCTGCCACAGAAATGTGAGGAACATGTGTTTTTTTAGCCAAATTTTGAGGTCTGCAAAGGATTCTGGGTAACAGAACCTGGTCCGAGCCACACAAGTCACTGCATCTTGGATTCCCCTAGGTCTCTAGTTTTCAGAAATGCACAGGTTTGGTAGGTTTCCCTAGGTGGCGGCTGAGCTACAGGCCAAAATCTACAGGTAGGAACTTTGCAAAAAAACCTCTGGTTTCCTTAAAAAATTTGGCTGTGTCCATGTTGCGCTTTGGGGCGTTTCCTGTCGCGGGCGCTAGGCCTACCCACACAAGTGAGGTATCATTTTTATCGGGAGACGTGGGGGAACGCTGGGTGGAAGGAATTTTGTGGCTCCTCTCAGATTCCAGAACTTTCTGCCACAGAAATGTGAGGAACATGTGTTTTTTTAGCCAAATTTTGAGGTTTGCAAAGGATTCTGGGTAACAGAACCTGGTCCGAGCCACACAAGTCACCCCATATTGGATTCCCCTAGGTCTCTAGTTTTCAGAAATGCACAGGTTTGGTAGGTTTCCCTAGGTGGCGGCTGAGCTACAGGCCAAACTCCACAGGTAGGCACTTTGCAAAAAACACCTCTGTTTTCCTTCAAAAATTTGGCTGTGTCCACGTTGCGCTTTGGGGCGTTTCCTGTCGCGGGCGCTAGTCCTACCCACACAAGTGAGGTATCATTTTTATCGGGAGACGTGGGGGAACGCTGGGTGGAAGGAAATTTGTGGCTCCTCTCAGATTCCAGAACTTTCTGCCACAGAAATGTGAGGAACATGTGTTTCTTTAGCCAAAGTTTGAGGTTTGCAAAGGATTCTGGATAACAGAACCTGGTCCGAGCCACACATGTCACCCCATCTTGGATTCCCCTAGGTCTCTAGTTTTCAGAAATGCACAGGTTTGGTAGGTTTCCCTAGGTGGCGGCTGAGCTACAGGCCAAAATCTACAGGTAGGCACTTTGCAAAAAACACCTCTGTTTTCCTTCAAAAATTTGGCTGTGTCCACGTTGCGCTTTGGGGCGTTTCCTGACGCGGGCGCTAGGCCTACCCACACAAGTGAGGTATCATTTTTATCGGGAGACGTGGGGGAACACTGGGTGGAAGGAAATTTGTGGCTCCTCTCAGATTCCAGAACTTTCTGCCACAGAAATGTGAGGAACATGTGTTTTTTTAGCCAAATTTTGAGGTTTGCAAAGGATTCTGGGTAACAGAACCTGGTCCGAGCCACACAAGTCACCCCATCTTGGATTCCCCTAGGTCTCTAGTTTTCAGAAATGCACAGGTTTGGTAGGTTTCCCTAGGTGGCGGCTGAGCTACAGGCCTTACTCTACAGCTTGGCACTTTGCAAAAAACACCTCTGTTTTCCTTCAAAAATTTGGCTGTGTCCACGTTGCGCTTTGGGGCGTTTCCTGTCGCGGGCGCTAGGCCTACCCACACAAGTGAGGTATCATTTTTATCGGGAGACGTGGGGGAACGCTGGGTGGAAGGAAATTTGTGGCTCCTCTCAGATTCCAGAACTTTCTGCCACAGAAATGTGAGGAACATGTGGTTTTTTAGCCAAATTTTGAGGTTTGCAAAGGATTCTGGGTAACAGAACCTGGTCCGAGCCACACAAGTCACCCCATCTTGGATTCCCCTAGGTCTCTAGTTTTCAGAAATGCACAGGTTTGGTAGGTTTCCCTAGGTGGCGGCTGAGCTACAGGCTAAAATCTACAGGTAGGCACTTTGCAAAAAACACCTCTGTTTTCCTTCAAAAATGTGGCTGTGTCCACGTTGCGCTTTGGGGCGTTTCCTGTCGCGGGCGCTAGGCCTACCCACACAAGTGAGGTATCATTTTTATCGGGAGACGTGGGGGAACGCTGGGTGGAAGGAAATTTGTGGCTCCTCTCAGATTCCAGAACTTTCTGCCACAGAAATGTGAGGAACATGTGGTTTTTTAGCCAAATGTTGAGGCTTTTCAAGGTTTCTGGGTAACAGAACCTGGTCCGAGCCACACAAGTCACCCCATCTTGGATTCCCCTAGGTCTCTAGTTTTCAGAAATGCACAGGTTTGGTAGGTTTCCCTAGGTGGCGGCTGAGCTACAGGCCAAAATCTACAGGTAGGCACTTTGCAAAAAACACCTCTGTTTTCCTTCAAAAATTTGGCTGTGTCCAAGTTGCGCTTTGGGGCGTTTCCTGTCGCGGGGGCTAGGCTTACCCACACAAGTGTGGTATCATTTTTATCGGGAGACATGGGGGAATGCTGGGTGGAAGGAAATTTGTGGCTCCTCTCAGATTCCAGAACTTTCTGCCACAGAAATGTGAGGAACATGTGTTTTTTTAGCCAAATTTTGAGGTCTGCAAAGGATTCTGGGTAACAGAACCTGGTCCGAGCCACACAAGTCACCCCATCTTGGATTCCCCTAGGTCTGTAGTTTTCAGAAATGCACAGGTTTGCTAGGTTTCCCTAGGTGGCGGCTGAGCTACAGGCCAAAATCTACAGGTAGGCACTTTGCAAAAAACACCTCTGTTTTCCTTCAAAAATTTGTCTGTGTCCACGTTGCGCTTTGGGGCGTTTCCTGTCGCGGGCGCTAGGCCTACCCACACAAGTGAGGTATCATTTTTATCGGGAGACGTGGGGGAACGCTGGTTGGAAGGAAATTTGTGGCTCCTCTCAGATTCCAGAACTGTCTGCCACAGAAATGTGAGGAACATGTATTTTTTTAGCCAAATTTTGAGGTTTGCAAAGGATTCTGGGTAACAGAACCTGGTCCGAGCCACACAAGTCACCCCATCTTAGATTCCCCTAGGTCTCTAGTTTTCAGAAATGCACAGGTTTGGTAGGTTTCCCTAGGAGGCGGCTGAGCTACAGGCCCTACTCTACATGTAGGCACTTTGCAAAAAACTCCTCTGTTTTCCTTCAAAAATTTGTCTGTGTTCACGTTGGGCTTTGGGGCGTTTCCTGTCGCGGGCGCTAGGCCTACCCACACAAGTGAGGTATCATTTTTATCGGGAGACGTGGGGGAACGCTGGGTGGAAGGAAATTTGTGGCTCCTCTCAGATTCCAGAACTTTCTGCCACAGAAATGTGAGGAACATGTGGTTTTTTAGCCAAATTTTGAGGTTTGCAAAGGATTCTGGGTAACAGAACCTGGTTCGAGCCACACAAGTCACCCCATCTTGGATTCCCCTAGGTCTCTAGTTTTCAGAAATGCACAGGTTTGGTAGGGTTCCCTAGGTGGCGGCTGAGCTACAGGCCAAAATCTACAGGTAGGCACTTTGCAAAAAACACCTCTGTTTTCCTTCAAAAATTTGGCTGTGTCCACGTTGCGCTTTGGGGCGTTTCCTGTCGTGGGCGCTAGGCCTACCCACACAAGTGAGGTATCATTTTTATCGGGAGACGTGGGGGAACGCTGGGTGAAAGGAATTTTGTGGGTCCTCTCAGATTCCAGAACTTTCTGCCACAGAAATGTGAGGAACATGTGTTTTTTTAGCCAAATTTTGAGGTTTGCAAAGGATTCTGGGTAACAGAACCTGGTCCGAGCCACACAAGTCACCCCATCTTGGATTTCCCTAGGTCTCTAGTTTTCAGAAATGCACAGGTTTGGTAGGTTTCGCTAGGTGGCGGCTGAGCTACAGGCCAAAATCTACAGGTAGGAACTTTGCAAAAAACAGCTCTGTTTTCCTTCAAAAATGAGGCTGTGTCCACGTTGCACTTTGGGGCATTTCCTGTCGCGGGCACTAGGCCTACCCACACAAGTGAGGTATCATTTTTATCGGGATACATGGGGGAACGCTGGGTGGAAGGAAATTTGTGGTTCCTCTCAGATTCCAGAACTTTCTGCCACAGAAATGGGAGGAACATGTGTTTTTTTAGCCAAATTTTGAGGTTTTTCAAGGATTCTGGGTAACAGAACCTGGTCCGAGCCACACAAGTCACCCCATCTTGGATTCCCCTAGGTCGCTAGTTTTCAGAAATGCACAGGTTTGGTAGGTTTCCCTAGGTGGCGGCTGAGCTACAGGCCAAAATCTACAGGTAGGCACTTTGCAAAAAACACCTCTGTTTTCCTTAAAAAATTTGGCTGTGTCCACGTTGCGCTTTGGGGCGTTTCCTGTCGCGGGCGCTAGGCCTACCCACACAAGTGAGGTATCATTTTTATCGGGAGACGTGGGGGAACGCTGGGTGGAAGGAAATTTGTGGCTCCTCTCAGATTCCAGAACTTTCTGCCACAGAAATGTGAGGAACATGTGTTTCTTTAGCCAAAGTTTGAGGTTTGCAAAGGATTCTGGATAACAGAACCTGGTCCGAGCCACACATGTCACCCCATCTTGGATTCCCCTAGGTCTCTAGTTTTCAGAAATGCACAGGTTTGGTAGGTTTCCCTAGGTGGCGGCTGAGCTACAGGCCAAAATCTACAGGTAGGCACTTTGCAAAAAACACCTCTGTTTTCCTTCAAAAATTTGGCTGTGTCCACGTTGCGCTTTGGGGCGTTTCCTGACGCGGGCGCTAGGCCTACCCACACAAGTGAGGTATCATTTTTATCGGGAGACGTGGGGGAACACTGGGTGGAAGGAAATTTGTGGCTCCTCTCAGATTCCAGAACTTTCTGCCACAGAAATGTGAGGAACATGTGTTTTTTTAGCCAAATTTTGAGGTTTGCAAAGGATTCTGGGTAACAGAACCTGGTCCGAGCCACACAAGTCACCCCATCTTGGATTCCCCTAGGTCTCTAGTTTTCAGAAATGCACAGGTTTGGTAGGTTTCCCTAGGTGGCGGCTGAGCTACAGGCCCTACTCTACAGCTAGGCACTTTGCAAAAAACACCTCTGTTTTCCTTCAAAAATTTGGCTGTGTCCACGTTGCGCTTTGGGGCGTTTCCTGTCGCGGGCGCTAGGCCTACCCACACAAGTGAGGTATCATTTTTATCGGGAGACGTGGGGGAACGCTGGGTGGAAGGAAATTTGTGGCTCCTCTCAGATTCCAGAACTTTCTGCCACAGAAATGTGAGGAACATGTGGTTTTTTAGCCAAATTTTGAGGTTTGCAAAGGATTCTGGGTAACAGAACCTGGTCCGAGCCACACAAGTCACCCCATCTTGGATTCCCCTAGGTCTCTAGTTTTCAGAAATGCACAGGTTTGGTAGGTTTCCCTAGGTGGCGGCTGAGCTACAGGCTAAAATCTACAGGTAGGCACTTTGCAAAAAACACCTCTGTTTTCCTTCAAAAATGTGGCTGTGTCCACGTTGCGCTTTGGGGCGTTTCCTGTCGCGGGCGCTAGGCCTACCCACACAAGTGAGGTATCATTTTTATCGGGAGACGTGGGGGAACGCTGGGTGGAAGGAAATTTGTGGCTCCTCTCAGATTCCAGAACTTTCTGCCACAGAAATGTGAGGAACATGTGGTTTTTTTGCCAAATGTTGAGGCTTTTCAAGGTTTCTGGGTAACAGAACCTGGTCCGAGCCACACAAGTCACCCCATCTTGGATTCCCCTAGGTCTCTAGTTTTCAGAAATGCACAGGTTTGGTAGGTTTCCCTAGGTGGCGGCTGAGCTACAGGCCAAAATCTACAGGTAGGCACTTTGCAAAAAACACCTCTGTTTTCCTTCAAAAATTTGGCTGTGTCCAAGTTGCGCTTTGGGGTGTTTCCTGTCGCGGGGGCTAGGCTTACCCACACAAGTGTGGTATCATTTTTATCGGGAGATGTGGAGGAATGCTGGGTGGAAGGAAATTTGTGGCTCCTCTCAGATTCCAGAACTTTCTGCCACAGAAATGTGAGGAACATGTGTTTTTTTAGCCAAATTTTGAGGTCTGCAAAGGATTCTGGGTAACAGAACCTGGTCCGAGCCACACAAGTCACCCCATCTTGGATTCCCCTAGGTCTGTAGTTTTCAGAAATGCACAGGTTTGGTAGGTTTCCCTAGGTGGCGGCTGAGCTACAGGCCAAAATCTACAGGTAGGCACTTTGCAAAAAACACCTCTGTTTTCCTTCAAAAATTTGTCTGTGTCCACGTTGCGCTTTGGGGCGTTTCCTGTCGCGGGCGCTAGGCCTACCCACACAAGTGAGGTATCATTTTTATCGGGAGACGTGGGGGAACGCTGGTTGGAAGGAAATTTGTGGCTCCTCTCAGATTCCAGAACTTTCTGCCACAGAAATGTGAGGAACATGTATTTTTTTAGCCAAATTTTGAGGTTTGCAAAGGATTCTGGGTAACAGAACCTGGTCCGAGCCACACAAGTCACCCCATCTTAGATTCCCCTAGGTCTCTAGTTTTCAGAAATGCACAGGTTTGGTAGGTTTCCCTAGGAGGCGGCTGAGCTACAGGCCCTACTCTACATGTAGGCACTTTGCAAAAAACTCCTCTGTTTTCCTTCAAAAATTTGTCTGTGTCCACGTTGGGCTTTGGGGCGTTTCCTGTCGCGGGCGCTAGGCCTACCCACACAAGTGAGGTATCATTTTTATCGGGAGACGTGGGGGAACGCTGGGTGGAAGGAAATTTGTGGCTCCTCTCAGATTCCAGAACTTTCTGCCACAGAAATGTGAGGAACATGTGGTTTTTTAGCCAAATTTTGAGGTTTGCAAAGGATTCTGGGTAACAGAACCTGGTTCGAGCCACACAAGTCACCCCATCTTGGATTCCCCTAGGTCTCTAGTTTTCAGAAATGCACAGGTTTGGTAGGGTTCCCTAGGTGGCGGCTGAGCTACAGGCCAAAATCTACAGGTAGGAACTTTGCAAAAAACACCTCTGTTTTCCTTCAAAAATGAGGCTGTGTCCACGTTGCGCTTTGGAGCATTTCCTGTCGCGGGCACTAGGCCTACCCACACAAGTGAGGTATCATTTTTATCGGGAGACATGGGGGAACGCTGGGTGGAAGGAAATTTGTGGTTCCTCTCAGATTCCAGAACTTTCTGCCACAGAAATGGGAGGAACATGTGTTTTTTTAGCCAAATTTTGAGGTTTTTCAAGGATTCTGGGTAACAGAACCTGGTCCGAGCCACACAAGTCACCCCATCTTGGATTCCCCTAGGTCGCTAGTTTTCAGAAATGCACAGGTTTGGTAGGTTTCCCTAGGTGGCGGCTGAGCTACAGGCCAAAATCTACAGGTAGGCACTTTGCAAAAAACACCTCTGTTTTCCTTCAAAAATTTGGCTGTGTCCACGTTGCGCTTTGGGGCGTTTCCTGTCGCGGGGGCTAGGCTTACCCACACAAGTGAGGTATCATTTTTATCGGGAGACGTGGGGGAACGCTGGGTGGAAGGAAATTTGTGGCTCCTCTCAGATTCCAGAACTTTCTGCCACAGAAATCTGAGGAACATGTGTTTTTTTAGCCAAATTCGGAGGTTTGCAAAGGATTCTGGGTAACGGAACCTGGTCCGAGCCACACAAGTCACCCCATCTTGGATTCCCCGAGGTCTCTAGTTTTCAGAAATGCACAGGTTTGGTAGGTTTCCCTAGGTGGCAGCTGAGCTACAGGCCAAAATCTACAGGTAGGCACTTTGCAAAAAACACCTCTGTTTTCCTTCAAAAATTTGGCTGTGTCCACGTTGCGCTTTGGGGCGTTTCCTGTCGCGGGCACTAGGCCTACCCACACAAGTGAGGTATCATTTTTATCGGGAGACGTGGGGGAACGCTGGGTGGAAGGAAATTTGTGGCTCCTCTCAGATTACAGAACTTTCTGCCACAGAAATGTGAGGAACATGTGTTTTTTTAGCCAAATTTTGAGGTTTGCAAAGGATTCTGGGTAACAGAACCTGGTTCGAGCCACACAAGTCACCCCATCTTGGACTCCCCTAGGTCTCTAGTTTTCAGAAATGCACAGGTTTGGTAGGTTTCCCTAGGTGGCGGCTGAGCTACAGGCCAAAATCTACAGGTAGGCACTTTGCAAAAAACACCTCTGTTTTCCTTCAAAAATTTGGCTGTGTCCACGTTGCGCTTTGGGGCGTTTCCTGTCGCGGGCGCTAGGCCTACCCACACAAGTGAGGTATCATTTTTATCGGGAGACGTGGGGGAACGCTGGGTGGAAGGAAATTTGTGGCTCCTCTCAGATTCCAGAACTTTCTGCCACAGAAATGTGAGGAACATGTGTTTTTTTAGCCAAATTTTGAGGTTTGCAAAGGATTCTGGGTAACAGAACCTGGTCCGAGCCACACATGTCACCACATCTTGGATTCCCCTAGGTCTCTAGTTTTCAGAAATGCACAGGTTTGGTAGGTTTCCCTAGGTGGCGGCTGAGCTACAGGCCAAAATCTACAGGTAGGCACTTTGCAAAAAACACCTCTGTTTTCCTTCAAAAATTTGTCTGTGTCCACGTTGCGCTTTGGGGCGTTTCCTGTCGCAGGCGCTAGGCCTACCCACACAAGTGAGTTATCATTTTTATCGGGAGACGTGGGGGAACGCTGGGTGGAAGGAAATTTGTGGCTCCTCTCAGATTCCAGAACTTTCTGCCACAGAAATGTGAGGAACATGTGTTTTTTTAGCCAAATGTTGAGGTTTGCAAAGGATTCTGGGTAACAGAACCTGGTCCGAGCCACACAAGTCACCCCATCTTGGATTCCCCTAGGTCTCTAGTTTTCAGAAATGCACAGGTTTGGTAGGTTTCCCTAGGTGGCGGCTGAGCTACAGGCCAAAATCTACAGGTAGGCACTTTGCAAAAAACACCTCTGTTTTCCTTCAAAAATTTGTCTGTGTCCACGTTGCGCTTTGGGGCGTTTCCTGTCGGGGGCACTAGGCCTACCCACACAAGTGAGGTATCATTTTTATCGGGAGACGTGGGGGAACGCTGGGTGGAAGGAAATTTGTGGCTCCTCTCAGATTCCAGAACTTTCTGCCACAGAAATGTGAGGAACATGTGTTTTTTTAGCCAAATTTTGAGGTTTGCAAAGGATTCTGGGTAACAGAACCTGGTCCGAGCCACACAAGTCACCCCATCTTGGATTCCCCTAGGTCTCTAATTTTCAGAAATGCAAAGGCTTGGTAGGTTTCCCTAGGTGGCGGCTGAGCTACAGGCCAAAATCTACAAGTAGGTACTTTGCAAAAAACACCTCTGTTTTCCTTCAAAAATTTGTCTGTGTCCACATTGCGCTTTGGGGCGTTTCCTGTCGCGGGCGCTAGGCCTACTCACACAAGTGAGGTATCATTTTTATCGGGAGACGTGGGGGAACGCTGGGTGGAAGGAATTTTGTGGCTCCTCTCAGATTCCAGAACTTTCTGCCACAGAAATGTGAGGAACATGTGTTTTTTTAGCCACATTTTGAGGTTTGCAAAGGATTCTGGGTAACAGAACCTGGTCCGAGCCACACAAGTCACCCCATCTTGGATTCCCCTAGGTCTCTAGTTTTCAGAAATGCACAGGTTTGGTAGGTTTCCCTAGGTGGCGGCTGAGCTACAGGCCAAAATCTACAGGTAGGCACTTTGCAAAAAACACCTCTGTTTTCCTTTAAAAATTTGTCTGTGTCCACGTTGCTCTTTGGGGCGTTTCCTGTCGCGGGCGCTATGCCTACCCACACAAGTGAGGTAACATTTTTATCGGGAGACGTGGGGGAACGCTGGGTGGAAGGAAACTTGTGGCTCCTCCCAGATTCCAGAACTTTCTGCCACAGAAATGTGAGGAACATGTGGTTTTTTAGCGAAATTTTGAGGTTTGCAAAGGATTCTGGGTAACAGAACCTGGTCCGAGCCACACAAGTCACCCCATCTTGGATTCCCATAGGTCTCTAGTTTTCAGAAATGCACAGGTTTGGTAGGTTTCCCTAGGTGGAGGCTGAGCTACAGGTCAAAATCTACAGGTAGGCACTTTCCAAAAAACATCTCTGTTTTCCTTCAAAAATGTGTCTGTGTCCACGTTGCGCTTTGGGGCGTTTCCTGTCGCGGGCGCTTGGCCTACCCACACAAGTGAGGTATCATTTTTATCGGGAGACGTGGGGGAACGCTGGGTAGAAGGAATTTTGTGGCTCCTCTCAGATTCCAGAACTTTCTGCCACAGAAATTTGAGGAACATGTGTTTTTTTAGCCAAATTTTGAGGTCTGCAAAGGATTCTGGGTAACAGAACCTGGTCCGAGCCACACAAGTCACCCCATCTTGGATTCCCCTAGGTCTCTAGTTTTCAGAAATGCACAGGTTTGGTTGGTTTCCCTAGGTGGCGGCTGAGCTACAGGCCAAAATCTACAGGTAGGAACTTTGCAAGAAACACCTCTGTTTTCCTTCAAAAATTTGGCTGTGTCCACGCTGCGCTTTGGGGCGTTTCCTGTCGCGGGCGCTAGGCCTACCCACACAAGTGAGGTATCATTTTTATCGGGAGACGTGGGGGAACGCTGGGTGGAAGGAAACTTGTGGCTCCTCCCAGATTCCAGAACTTTCTGCCACAGAAATGTGAGGAACATGTGGTTTTTTAGCCACATTTTGAGGTTTGCAAAGGATTCTGGGTAACAGAACCTGGTCCGAGCCACACAAGTCACCCCATCTTGGATTCCCCTAGGTCTCTAGTTTTCAGAAATGCACAGGTTTGGTAGGTTTCCCTAGGTGGCGGCTGAGCTACAGGCCAAAATCTACAGGTAGGCACTTTGCAAAAAACACCTCTGTTTTCCTTCAAAAATTTGTCTGTGTCCACGTTGCGCTTTGGGGCGTTTCCTGTCGCAGGCGCTAGTCCTACCCACACAAGTGAGTTATCATTTTTATCGGGAGACGTGGGGGAACGCTGGGTGGAAGGAAATTTGTGGCTCCTCTCAGATTCCAGAACTTTCTGCCACAGAAATGTGAGGAACATGTGTTTTTTTAGCCAAATGTTGAGGTTTGCAAAGGATTCTGGGTAACAGAACCTGGTCCGAGCCACACAAGTCACCCCATCTTGGATTCCCCTAGGTCTCTAGTTTTCAGAAATGCACAGGTTTGGTAGGTTTCCCTAGGTGGCGGCTGAGCTACAGGCCAAAATCTACAGGTAGGCACTTTGCAAAAAACACCTCTGTTTTCCTTCAAAAATTTGTCTGTGTCCACGTTGCGCTTTGGGGCGTTTCCTGTCGGGGGCACTAGGCCTACCCACACAAGTGAGGTATCATTTTTATCGGGAGACGTGGGGGAACGCTGGGTGGAAGGAAATTTGTGGCTCCTCTCAGATTCCAGAACTTTCTGCCACAGAAATGTGAGGAACATGTGTTTTTTTAGCCAAATTTTGAGGTTTGCAAAGGATTCTGGGTAACAGAACCTGGTCCGAGCCACACAAGTCACCCCATCTTGGATTCCCCTAGGTCTCTAATTTTCAGAAATGCAAAGGCTTGGTAGGTTTCCCTAGGTGGCGGCTGAGCTACAGGCCAAAATCTACAAGTAGGTACTTTGCAAAAAACACCTCTGTTTTCCTTCAAAAATTTGTCTGTGTCCACGTTGCGCTTTGGGGCGTTTCCTGTCGCGGGCGCTAGGCCTACTCACACAAGTGAGGTATCATTTTTATCGGGAGACGTGGGGGAACGCTGGGTGGAAGGAATTTTGTGGCTCCTCTCAGATTCCAGAACTTTCTGCCACAGAAATGTGAGGAACATGTGTTTTTTTAGCCACATTTTGAGGTTTGCAAAGGATGCTGGGTAACAGAACCTGGTCCGAGCCACACAAGTCACCCCATCTTGGATTCCCCTAGGTCTCTAGTTTTCAGAAATGCACAGGTTTGGTAGGTTTCCCTAGGTGGCGGCTGAGCTACAGGCCAAAATCTACAGGTAGGCACTTTGCAAAAAACACCTCTGTTTTCCTTTAAAAATTTGTCTGTGTCCACGTTGCTCTTTGGGGCGTTTCCTGTCGCGGGCGCTATGCCTACCCACACAAGTGAGGTAACATTTTTATCGGGAGACGTGGGGGAACGCTGGGTGGAAGGAAACTTGTGGCTCCTCCCAGATTCCAGAACTTTCTGCCACAGAAATGTGAGGAACATGTGGTTTTTTAGCGAAATTTTGAGGTTTGCAAAGGATTCTGGGTAACAGAACCTGGTCCGAGCCACACAAGTCACCCCATCTTGGATTCCCATAGGTCTCTAGTTTTCAGAAATGCACAGGTTTGGTAGGTTTCCCTAGGTGGAGGCTGAGCTACAGGTCAAAATCTACAGGTAGGCACTTTCCAAAAAACATCTCTGTTTTCCTTCAAAAATGTGTCTGTGTCCACGTTGCGCTTTGGGGCGTTTCCTGTCGCGGGCGCTTGGCCTACCCACACAAGTGAGGTATCATTTTTATCGGGAGACGTGGGGGAACGCTGGGTAGAAGGAATTTTGTGGCTCCTCTCAGATTCCAGAACTTTCTGCCACAGAAATGTGAGGAACATGTGTTTTTTTAGCCAAATTTTGAGGTCTGCAAAGGATTCTGGGTAACAGAACCTGGTCCGAGCCACACAAGTCACCCCATCTTGGATTCCCCTAGGTCTCTAGTTTTCAGAAATGCACAGGTTTGGTTGGTTTCCCTAGGTGGCGGCTGAGCTACAGGCCAAAATCTACAGGTAGGAACTTTGCAAGAAACACCTCTGTTTTCCTTCAAAAATTTGGCTGTGTCCACGTTGCGCTTTGGGGCGTTTCCTGTCGCGGGCGCTAGGAATACCCACACAAGTGAGGTATCATTTTTATCGGGAGACGTGGGGGAACGCTGGGTGGAAGGAAACTTGTGGCTCCTCCCAGATTCCAGAACTTTCTGCCACAGAAATGTGAGGAACATGTGGTTTTTTAGCCACATTTTGAGGTTTGCAAAGGATTCTGGGTAACAGAACCTGGTCCGAGCCACACAAGTCACCCCATCTTGGATTCCCCTAGGTCTCTAGTTTTCAGAAATGCACAGGTTTGGTAGGTTTCCGTAGGTGGAGGCTGAGCTACAGGCCAAAATCTACAGGTAGGCACTTTGCAAAAAACACCTCTGTTTTCCTTCAAAGATTTGTCTGTGTCCACGTTGCGCTTTGGGGCGTTTCCTGTCGCGGGCGCTTGGCCTACCCACACAAGTGAGGTATCATTTTTATCGGGAGACGTGGGGGAACGCTGGGTAGAAGGAATTTTGTGGCTCCTCTCAGATTCCAGAACTTTCTGCCACAGAAATTTGAGGAACATGTGTTTTTTTAGCCAAATTTTGAGGTTTGCAAAGGATTCTGGGTAACAGAACCTGGTCCGAGCCACACAAGTCACCCCATCTTGGATTCCCCTAGGTCTCTAGTTTTCAGAAATGCACAGGTTTGGTAGGTTTCCCTAGGTGGCGGCTGAGCTACAGGCGAAACTCTACAGGTAGGCACTTTGCAAAAAACACCTCTGTTTTCCTTCAAAAATGTGGCTGTGTCCACATTGCGCTTTGGGGCGTTTCCTGTCGCGGGCGCTAGGCCTACCCACACAAGTGAGGTATCATTTTTATCGGGAGACATGGGGGAACGCTGGGTGGAAGGAAATTTGTGGCTCCTCTCAGATTCCAGAACTTTCTGCCACAGAAATGTGAGGCAAATGTGTTTCTTTAGCCAAAGTTTGAGGTTTGCAAAGGATTCTGGATAACAAAACCTGGTCCGAGCCACACATGTCACCCCATCTTGGATTCCCCTATGTCTCTAGTTTTCAGAAATGCACAGGTTTGGTAGGTTTCCCTAGGTGGCGGCTGAGCTACAGGCCAAAATCTACAGGTAGGCACTTTGCAAAAAACACCTCTGTGTTCCTTCAAAAATTTGTCTGTGTCCACGTTGCGCTTTGGGGCGTTTCCTGTCGCGGGCGCTAGGCCTACCCACACAAGTGAGGTATCATTTTTATCGGGAGACGTGGGGGAACGCTGGGTGGAAGGAAATTTGTGGCTCCTCTCAGATTCCAGAACTTTCTGCCACAGAAATGTGAGGAACATGTGTTTTTTAGCCAAATTTTGAGGTTTGCAAAGGATTCTGGGTAACAGAACCTGGTCCGAGCCACACAAGTCACCCCATCTTGGATTCCCCTAGGTCTCTAGTTTTCAGAAATGCACAGGTTTGGTAGGTTTCCCTAGGTGGCGGCTGAGCTACAGGCCAAAATCTACAGGTAGGAACTTTGCAAAAAACAGCTCTGTTTTCCTTCAAAAATGTGGCTGTGTCCACGTTGCACTTTGGGGTGTTTCCTGTCGCGGCGCTAGGCCTACCCACACAAGTGAGGTATCATTTTTATCGGGAGACGTGGGGGAACGCTGGGTGGAAGGAAATTTGTGGTTCCTCTCAGATTCCAGAACTTTCTGCCACAGAAATGTGAGGAACATGTGTTTTTTTAGCCAAATTTTGAGTCTTTTCAAGGATTCTGGGTAACAGAACCTGGTCCGAGCCACACAAGTCACCCCATCGTGGATTCCCCTAGGTCTCTAGTTTTCAGAAATGCACAGGTTTGGTAGGTTTCCCTGGTGGCGGCTGAGCTACAGGCCAAAATCTACAGGTAGGCACTTTGCAAAAAACACCTCTGTTTTCCTTAAAAAATTTGTCTGTGTCCACGTTGCGCTTTGGGACGTTTCCTGTCGCGGGCGCTAGGCCTACCCACACAAGTGAGGTATCATTTTTATCGGGAGACGTGGGGGAACGCTGGGTGGAATGAAATTTGTGGCTCCTCTTAGATTCCAGAACTTTCTGCCACAGAAATGTGAGGAACATGTGTTTTTTTAGCCAAATTTTGAGGTTTGCAAAGGATTCTGGGTAACAGAACCTGGTCCGAGCAACACAAGTCACCCCATCTTGGATTCCCCTAGGTCTCTAGTTTTCAGAAATGCACAGGTTTGGTAGGTTTCCCTAGGTGGCGGCTGAGCTACAGGCCAAAATCTACAGGTAGGCACTTTGCAAAAAACACCTCTGTTTTCCTTCAAAAATGTGTCTGTGTCCACGTTGCGCTTTGGGGCGTTTCCTGTCGCGGGCGCTAGGCTTACCCACACAAGTGAGGTATCATTTTTATCGGGAGACGTGGGGGAACGTTGGGTGGAAGGAAATTTGTGGCTCCTCTCAGATTCCAGAACATTCTGCCACAGAAATGTGAGGAACATGTGTTTTTTTAGCCAAATTTTGAGGTTTGCAAAGGATTCTGGGTAACAGAACCTGGTCCGAGCCACACAAGTCACCCCATCTTGGATTCCCCTAGGTCTCTAGTTTTCAGAAATGCACAGGTTTGGTAGGTTTCCCTAGGTGGCTGCTGAGCTACAGGCCAAAATCTACAGGTAGGCACTTTGCAAAAAACACCTCTGTTTTCCTTCAAAAATTTGGCTGTGTCCACGTTGCGCTTTGGGGCGTTTCCTGTCGCGGGCGCTAGGCCTACCCACACAAGTGAGGTATCATTTTTATCGGGAGACGTGGGGGAACGCTGGGTGGAAGGAAATTTGTGGCTCCTCTCAGATTCCAGAACTTTCTGCCACAGAAATGTGAGGAACATGTGTTTTTTTAGCCAAATTTTGAGGTTTGCAAAGGATTCTGGGTAACAGAACCTGGTCCGAGCCACACAAGTCACCCCATCTTGGATTCCCCTAGGTCTCTAGTTTTCAGAAATGCACAGGTTTGGTAGGTTTCCCTAGGTGGCGGCTGAGCTACAGGCCAAAATCTACAGGTAGGCACTTTTCAAAAAACACCTCTGTTTTCCTTCAAAAATTTGGCTGTGTCCACGTTGCGATTTGGGGCGTTTCCTGTCGCGGGGGCTAGGCTTACCCACACAAGTGAGGTATCATTTTTATCGGGAGACGTGGGGGAACGCTGGGTGGAAGGAAATTTGTGGCTCCTCTCAGATTCCAGAACTTTCTGCCACAGAAATCTGAGGAACATGTGTTTTTTTAGCCAAATTCGGAGGTTTGCAAAGGATTCTGGGTAACAGAACCTGGTCCGAGCCACACAAGTCACCCCATCTTGGATTCCCCTAGGTCTCTAGTTTTCAGAAATGCACAGGTTTGGTAGGTTTCCCTAGGTGGCAGCTGAGCTACAGGCCAAAATCTACAGGTAGGCACTTTGCAAAAAACACCTCTGTTTTCCTTAAAAAATTTGGCTGTGTCAACGTTGCGCTTTGGGGCGTTTCCTGTCGCGGGCACTAGGCCTACCCACACAAGTGAGGTATCATTTTTATCGGGAGACGTGGGGGAACGCTGGGTGGAAGGAAATTTGTGGCTCCTCTCAGATTACAGAACTTTCTGCCACAGAAATGTGAGGAACATGTGTTTTTTTAGCCAAATTTTGAGGTTTGCAAAGGATTCTGGGTAACAGAACCTGGTTCGAGCCACACAAGTCACCCCATCTTGGACTACCCTAGGTCTCTAGTTTTCAGAAATGCACAGGTTTGGTAGGTGTCCCTAGGTGGCGGCTGAGCTACAGGCCAAAATCTACAGGTAGGCACTTTGCAAAAAACACCTCTGTTTTCCTTCAAAAATTTGGCTGTGTCCACGTTGCGCTTTGGGGCGTTTCCTGTCGCGGGCGCTAGGCCTACCCACACAAGTGAGGTATCATTTTTATCGGGAGACGTGGGGGAACGCTGGGTGGAAGGAAATTTGTGGCTCCTCTCAGATTCCAGAACTTTCTGCCACAGAAATGTGAGGAACATGTGTTTTTTTAGCCAAATTTTGAGGTTTGCAAAGGATTCTGGGTAACAGAACCTGGTCCGAGCAACACAAGTCACCACATCTTGGATTCCCCTAGGTCTCTAGTTTTCAGAAATGCACAGGTTTGGTAGGTTTCCCTAGGTGGCGGCTGAGCTACAGGCCAAAATCTACAGGTAGGCACTTTGCAAAAAACACCTCTGTTTTCCTTAAAAAATTTGTCTGTGTCCACGTTGCGCTTTGGGGCGTTTCCTGTCGCAGGCGCTAGGCCTACCCACACAAGTGAGGTATCATTTTTATCGGGAGACGTGGGGGAACGCTGGGTGGAAGGAAATTTGTGGCTCCTCTCAGATTCCAGAACTTTCTGCCACAGAAATGTGAGGAACATGTGTTTTTTTAACCAAATGTTGAGGTTTGCAAAGGATTCTGGGTAACAGAACCTGGTCCGAGCCACACAAGTCACCCCATCTTGGATTCCCCTAGGTCTCTAGTTTTCAGAAATGCACAGGTTTGGTAGGTTTCCCTAGGTGGCGGCTGAGCTACAGGCCAAAATCTACAGGTAGGCACTTTGCAAAAAACACCTCTGTTTTCCTTCAAAAATTTGTCTGTGTCCACGTTGCGCTTTGGGGCGTTTCCTGTCGGGGCGCTAGGCCTACCCACACAAGTGAGGTATCATTTTTATCGGGAGACGTGGGGGAACGCTGGGTGGAAGGAAATTTGTGGCTCCTCTCAGATTCCAGAACTTTCTGCCACAGAAATGTGAGGAACATGTGTTTTTTTAGCCAAATTTTGAGGTTTGCAAAGGATTCTGGGTAACAGAACCTGGTCCGAGCCACACAAGTCACCCCATCTTGGATTCCCCTAGGTCTCTAATTTTCAGAAATGCAAAGGCTTGGTAGGTTTCACTAGGTGGCGGCTGAGCTACAGGCCAAAATCTACAAGTAGGCACTTTGCAAAAAACACCTCTGTTTTCCTTCAAAAATTTGGCTGTGTCCACGTTGCGCTTTGGGGCGTTTCCTGTCGCGGGCGCTAGGCCTACCCACACAAGTGAGGTATCATTTTTATCAGGAGACGTGGGGGAACGCTGGGTGGAAGGAAATTTGTGGCTCCTCTCAGATTCCAGAACTTTCTGCCACAGAAATGTGAGGAACATGTGTTTTTTTAGCCAAATTTTGAGGTTTGCAAAGGATTCTGGGTAACAGAACCTGGTCCGAGCAACACAAGTCACCACATCTTGGATTCCCCTAGGTCTCTAGTTTTCAGAAATGCACAGGTTTGGTAGGTTTCCCTAGGTGGCGGCTGAGCTACAGGCCAAAATCTACAGGTAGGCACTTTGCAAAAAACACCTCTGTTTTCCTTAAAAAATTTGTCTGTGTCCACGTTGCGCTTTGGGGCGTTTCCTGTCGCAGGCGCTAGGCCTACCCACACAAGTGAGGTATCATTTTTATCGGGAGACGTGGGGGAACGCTGGGTGGAAGGAAATTTGTGGCTCCTCTCAGATTCCAGAACTTTCTGCCACAGAAATGTGAGGAACATGTGTTTTTTTAACCAAATGTTGAGGTTTGCAAAGGATTCTGGGTAACAGAACCTGGTCCGAGCCACACAAGTCACCCCATCTTGGATTCCCCTAGGTCTCTAGTTTTCAGAAATGCACAGGTTTGGTAGGTTTCCCTAGGTGGCGGCTGAGCTACAGGCCAAAATCTACAGGTAGGCACTTTGCAAAAAACACCTCTGTTTTCCTTCAAAAATTTGTCTGTGTCCACGTTGCGCTTTGGGGCGTTTCCTGTCGGGGCGCTAGGCCTACCCACACAAGTGAGGTATCATTTTTATCGGGAGACGTGGGGGAACGCTGGGTGGAAGGAAATTTGTGGCTCCTCTCAGATTCCAGAACTTTCTGCCACAGAAATGTGAGGAACATGTGTTTTTTTAGCCAAATTTTGAGGTTTGCAAAGGATTCTGGGTAACAGAACCTGGTCCGAGCCACACAAGTCACCCCATCTTGGATTCCCCTAGGTCTCTAATTTTCAGAAATGCAAAGGCTTGGTAGGTTTCCCTAGGTGGCGGCTGAGCTACAGGCCAAAATCTGCAAGTAGGCACTTTGCAAAAAACACCTCTGTTTTCCTTCAAAAATTTGTCTGTGTCCACGTTGCGCTTTGGGGCGTTTCCTGTCGCGGGCGCTAGGCCTACCCACACAAGTGAGGTATTATTTTTATCGGGAGACGTGGGGGAACGCTGGGAGGAAGGAATTTTGTGGCTCCTCTCAGATTCCAGAACTTTCTGCCACAGAAATGTGAGGAACATGTGTTTTTTTAGCCACATTTTGAGGTTTGCAAAGGATTCTGGGTAACAGAACCTGGTCCGAGCCACAGAAGTCACCCCATCTTGGATTCCCCTAGGTCTCTAGTTTTCAGAAATGCACAGGTTTGGTAGGTTTCCCTAGGTGGCGGCTGAGCTACAGGCCAAAATCTACAGGTAGGCACTTTGCAAAAAACACCTCTGTTTTCCTTCAAAAATTTGGCTGTGTCCACGTTGCGCTTTGGGGCGTTTTCTGTCGCGGGCGCTAGGCCTACCCACACAAGTGAGGTATCATTTTTATCGGGAGACATGGGGGAACGCTGGGTGGAAGGAAATTTGTGGCTCCTCTCAGATTCCAGAACTTTCTGCCACAGAAATGTGAGGAACATGTGTTTTTTTAGCCAAATTTTGAGGTTTGCAAAGGATTCTGGGTAACAGAACCTGGTCCGAGCCACACAAGTCACCCCATCTTGGATTCCCCTAGGTCTCTAGTTTTCAGAAATGCACAGGTTTGGTAGGTTTCCCTAGGTGGCGGCTGAGCTACAGGCCAAAATCTACAGGTAGGCACTTTGCAAAAAACACCTCTGTTTTCCTTTAAAAATTTGTCTGTGTCCACGTTGCTCTTTGGGGCGTTTCCTGTCGCGGGCGCTAGGCCTACCCACACAAGTGAGGTATCATTTTTATCGGGAGACGTGGGGGAACGCTGGGTGGAAGGAAACTTGTGGCTCCTCCCAGATTCCAGAACTTTCTGCCACAGAAATGTGAGGAACATGTGGTTTTTTAGCCAAATTTTGAGGTTTGCAAAGGATTCTGGGTAACAGAACCTGGTCCGAGCCACACAAGTCACCCCATCTTGGATTCCCATAGGTCTCTAGTTTTCAGAAATGCACAGGTTTGGTAGGTTTCCCTAGGTGGAGGCTGAGCTACAGGTCAAAATCTACAGGTAGGCACTTTCCAAAAAACATCTCTGTTTTCCTTCAAAAATGTGTCTGTGTCCACGTTGCGCTTTGGGGCGTTTCCTGTCGCGGGCGCTTGGCCTACCCACACAAGTGAGGTATCATTTTTATCGGGAGACGTGGGGGAACGCTGGGTAGAAGGAATTTTGTGGCTCCTCTCAGATTCCAGAACTTTCTGCCACAGAAATGTGAGGAACATGTGTTTTTTTAGCCAAATTTTGAGGTCTGCAAAGGATTCTGGGTAACAGAACCTGGTCCGAGCCACACAAGTCACCCCATCTTGGATTCCCCTAGGTCTCTAGTTTTCAGAAATGCACAGGTTTGGTTGGTTTCCCTAGGTGGCGGCTGAGCTACAGGCCAAAATCTACAGGTAGGAACTTTGCAAGAAACACCTCTGTTTTCCTTCAAAAATTTGGCTGTGTCGACGTTGCGCTTTGGGGCGTTTCCTGTCGCGGGCGCTAGGCCTACCCACACAAGTGAGGTATCATTTTTATCGGGAGACGTGGGGGAATGCTGGGTGGAAGGAAATTTGTGGCTCCTCTCAGATTCCAGAACTTTCTGCCACAGAAATATGAGGAACATGTGTTTTTTTAGCCAAATTTTGAGGTTTGCAAAGGATTCTGGGTAACAGAACCTGGTCCGAGCCACACAAGTCACCCCATCTTGGATTCCCCTAGGTCTCTAGTTTTCAGAAATGCACAGGTTTGGTAGGTTTCCCTAGGTGGCGGCTGAGCTACAGGCAAAAATCTACAGGTAGGCACTTTGCAAAAAACACCTCTGTTTTCCTTCAAAAATTTGGCTGTGTCCACGTTGCGCTTTAGGGCGTTTCCTGTCGCGGGCGCTAGGCCTACCCACACAAGTGAGGTATCATTTTTATCGGGAGACGTGGGGGAACGCTGGGTGGAAGGAAACTTGTGGCTCCTCCCAGATTCCAGAACTTTCTGCCACAGAAATGTGAGGATCATGTGGTTTTTTAGCCACATTTTGAGGTTTGCAAAGGATTCTGGGTAACAGAACCTGGTCCGAGCCACACAAGTCACCCCATCTTGGATTCCCCTAGGTCTCTAGTTTTCAGAAATGCACAGGTTTGGTAGGTTTCCGTAGGTGGAGGCTGAGCTACAGGCCAAAATCTACAGGTAGGCACTTTGCAAAAAACACCTCTGTTTTCCTTCAAAGATTTGTCTGTGTCCACGTTGCGCTTTGGGGCGTTTCCTGTCGCGGGCGCTTGGCCTACCCACACAAGTGAGGTATCATTTTTATCGGGAGACGTGGGGGAACGCTGGGTAGAAGGAATTTTGTGGCTCCTCTCAGATTCCAGAACTTTCTGCCACAGAAATTTGAGGAACATGTGTTTTTTTAGCCAAATTTTGAGGTTTGCAAAGGATTCTGGGTAACAGAACCTGGTCCGAGCCACACAAGTCACCCCATCTTGGATTCCCCTAGGTCTCTAGTTTTCAGAAATGCACAGGTTTGGTAGGTTTCCCTAGGTGGCGGCTGAGCTACAGGCGAAACTCTACAGGTAGGCACTTTGCAAAAAACACCTCTGTTTTCCTTCAAAAATGTGGCTGTGTCCACGTTGCGCTTTGGGGCGTTTCCTGTCGCAGGCGCTAGGCCTACCCACACAAGTGAGGTATCATTTTTATCGGGAGACGTGGGGGAACGCTGGGTGGAAGGAAATTTGTGGCTCCTCTCAGATTCCAGAACTTTCTGCCACAGAAATGTGAGGAAAATGTGTTTCTTTAGCCAAAGTTTGAGGTTTGCAAAGGATTCTGGATAACAAAACCTGGTCCGAGCCACACATGTCACCCCATCTTGGATTCCCCTATGTCTCTAGTTTTCAGAAATGCACAGGTTTGGTAGGTTTCCCTAGGTGGCGGCTGAGCTACAGGCCAAAATCTACAGGTAGGCACTTTGCAAAAAACAACTCCGTGTTCCTTCAAAAATTTGTCTGTGTCCACGTTGTGCTTTGGGGCGTTTCCTGTCGCGGGCGCTAGGCCTACCCACACAAGTGAGGTATCATTTTTATCGGGAGACGTGGGGGAACGCTGGGTGGAAGGAAATTTGTGGCTCCTCTCAGATTCCAGAGCTTTCTGCCACAGAAATGTGAGGAACATGTGTTTTTTAGCCAAATTTTGAGGTTTGCAAAGGATTCTGGGTAACAGAACCTGGTCCGAGCCACACAAGTCACCCCATCTTGGATTCCCCTAGGTCTCTAGTTTTCAGAACTGCACAGGTTTGGTAGGTTTCCCTAGGTGGCGGCTGAGCTACAGGCCAAAATCTACAGGTAGGCACTTTGCAAAAAACACCTATGTTTTCCTTCAAAAATTTGGCTGTGTCCACGTTGCGCTTTGGGCGTTTCCTGTCGCGGGCGCTAGGCCTACCCACACAAGTGAGGTATCATTTTTATCGGGAGATGTGGGGGAACGCTGGGTGAAAGGAATTTTGTGGGTCCTCTCAGATTCCAGAAATTCTGCCACAGAAATGTGAGGAACATGTGTTTTTTTAGCCAAATTTTGAGGTTTGCAAAGGATTCTGGGTAACAGAACCTGGTCCGAGCCACACAAGTCACCCCATCTTTGATTCCCCTAGGTCTCTAGTTTTCAGAAATGCACAGGTTTGGTAGGTTTCCCTAGGTGGCGGCTGAGCTACAGGCCAAAATCTACAGGTAGGCACTTTGCAAAAAACACCTCTGTTTTCCTTCAAAAATTTGGCTGCGTCCACGTTGCGCTTTGGGGCGTTTCCTGTCGCGGGCGCTAGGCCTACCCACACAAGTGAGGTATCATTTTTATCGGGAGACGTAGGGGAACGCTGGGTGGGAGGAAATTTGTGGCTCCTCTCAGATTCCAGAACTTTCTGCCACAGAAATGTGAGGAACATGTGTTTTTTTAGCCAAATTTTGAGGTTTGCAAAGGATTCTGGGTAACAGAACCTGGTCCGAGCCACACAAGTCACCCCATCTTGGATTCCCCTAGGTATCTAGTTTTCAGAAATGCAGAGGTTTGGTAGGTTTTCCTAGGTGGCGGCTGAGCTACAGGCCAAAATCTACAGGTAGGCACTTTGCAAAAAACACCTCTGTTTTCCTTCAAAAATTTGGCTGTGTCCAAGTTGCGCTTTGGGGCGTTTCCTGTCGCGGGGGCTAGGCTTACCCACACAAGTGTGGTATCATTTTTATCGGGAGACGTGGGGGAATGCTGGGTGGAAGGAAATTTGTGGCTCCTCTCAGATTCCAGAACTTTCTGCCACAGAAATGTGAGGAACATGTGTTTTTTTAGCCAAATTTTGAGGTCTGCAAAGGATTCTGGGTAACAGAACCTGGTCCGAGCCACACAAGTCACCCCATCTTGGATTCCCCTAGGTCTCTAGTTTTCAGAAATGCACAGGTTTGGTAGGTTTCCCTAGGTGGCGGCTGAGCTACAGGCCAAAATCTACAGGTAGGAACTTTGCAAAAAAACCTCTGGTTTCCTTCAAAAATTTGGCTGTGTCCACGTTGCGCTTTGGGGCGTTTCCTGTCGCTGGCGCTAGGCCTACCCACACAAGTGAGGTATCATTTTTATCGGGAGACGTGGGGGAACGCTGGGTGGAAGGACATTTGTGGCTCCTCTCAGATTCCAGAACTTTCTGCCACAGAAATGTGAGGAACATGTGTTTCTTTAGCCAAAGTTTGAGGTTTGCAAAGGATTCTGGATAACAGAACCTGGTCCGAGCCACACATGTCACCCCATCTTGGATTCCCCTAGGTCTCAAGTTTTCAGAAATGCACAGGTTTGGTAGGTTTCCCTAGGTGGCGGCTGAGCTACAGGCCAAAATCTACAGGTAGGCACTTTGCAAAAAACACCTCTGTTTTCCTTCAAAAATGTGGCTGTGTCCACGTTGCGCTTTGGGGCGTTTCCTGTCGCGGGCGCTAGGCCTACCCACACAAGTGAGGTATAATTTTATCGGGAGACGTGGGGGAACGCTGGGTGGAAGGAAATATGTGGCTCCTCTCAGATTCCAGAACTTTCTGCCACAGAAATGTGAGGAACATGTATTTTTTTAGCCAAATTTTGAGGTTTGCAAAGGATTCTGGGTAACAGAACCTGGTCCGAGCCACACTAAATCACCCCATCTTAGATTCCCCTAGGTCTCTAGTTTTCAGAAAAGCACAGGTTTGGTAGGTTTCCCTAGGAGGCGGCTGAGCTACAGGCCCTACTCTACATGTAGGCACTTTGCAAACAACACCTCTGTTTTCCTTCAAAAATTTGGCTGTGTCCACGTTGCGCTTTGGGGCGTTTCCTGTCGCGGGGCGTCTAGCCTACCCACACAAGTGAGGTATTATTTTTATCGGGAGACGTGGGGGAACGCTGGGTGGAAGGAAATTTGTGGCTCCTCTCAGATTCCAGAACTTTCTGCCACAGAAATGTGAGGAACATGTGGTTTTTTTAGCCAAATTTTGAGGTTTGCAAAGGATTCTGGGTAACAGAACCTGGTTCGAGCCACACAAGTCACCCCATCTTGGATTCCCCTAGGTCTCTAGTTTTCAGAAATGCACAGGTTTGGTAGGGGTTCCCTAGGTGGCGGCTGAGACTACAGGCCAAAAATCTACAGGTAGGGCACTTTGCAAAAAACAACCTCTGTTTTCCTTCAAAAATTTGGCTGTGTCCACGTTGCGCTTTGGGGCGTTTCCTGTCGCGGGCGCTAGGCCTACCCACACAAGTGAGGTATCATTTTTATTGGGAGACGTGGGGGAACGCTGGGTGAAAGGAATTTTGTGGGTCCTCTCAGATTCCAGAACTTTCTGCCACAGAAATGTGAGGAACATGTGTTTTTTTAGCCAAATTTTGAGGTTTGCAAAGGATTCTGGGTAACATAACCTGGTCCGAGCCACACAAGTCACCCCATCTTGGATTTCCCTAGGTCTCTAGTTTTCAGAAATGCACAGGTTTGGTAGGTTTCCCTAGGTGGCGGCTGAGCTACAGGCCAAAATCTACAGGTAGGAACTTTGCAAAAAACAGCTCTGTTTTCCTTCAAAAATGAGGCTGTGTCCACGTTGCGCTTTGGGCATTTCCTGTCGCGGGCACTAGGCCTACCCACACAAGTGAGGTATCATTTTTATCGGGAGACATGGGGGAACGCTGGGTGGAAGGAAATTTGTGGTTCCTCTCAGATTCCAGAACTTTCTGCCACAGAAATGTGAGGAACATGTGTTTTTTTAGCCAAATTTTGAGGTTTTTCAAGGATTCTGGGTAACAGAACCTGGTCCGAGCCACACAAGTCACCCCATCTTGGATTCCCCTAGGTCGCTAGTTTTCAGAAATGCACAGGTTTGGTAGGTTTCCCTAGGTGGCGGCTGAGCTACAGGCCAAAATCTACAGGTAGGCACTTTGCAAAAAACACCTCTGTTTTCCTTAAAAAATTTGGCTGTGTCCACGTTGCGCTTTGGGGCGTTTCCTGTCGCAGGGGCTAGGCTTACCCACACAAGTGAGGTATCATTTTATCGGGAGACGTGGGGGAACGCTGGGTGGAACGGAAATTTGTGGCTCCTCTCAGATTCCAGAACTTTCTGCCACAGAAATCTGAGGAACATGTGTTTTTTTAGCCAAATTCGGAGGTTTTGCAAAGGATTCTGGGTAACAGAACCTGGTCCGAGCCACACAAGTCACCCCATCTTGGATTCCCCTAGGTCTCTAGTTTTCAGAAATGCACAGGTTTGGTAGGTTCCCTAGGTGGCAGCTGAGCTACAGGCCAAAATCTACAGGTAGGCACTTTGCAAAAAACACCTCTGTTTTCCTTCAAAAATTTGGCTGTGTCCATGTTGCGCTTTGGGGCGTTTCCTGTCGCGGGCACTAGGCCTACCCACACAAGTGAGGTATCATTTTTATCGGGAGACGTGGGGAACGCTGGGTGGAAGGAAATTTGTGGCTCCTCTCAGATTACAGAACTTTCTGCCACAGAAATGTGAGGAACATGTGTTTTTTTAGCCAAATTTTGAGGTTTGCAAAGGATTCTGGGTAACAGAACCTGGTTCGAGCCACACAAGTCACCCATCTTGGACTCCCCTAGGTCTCTAGTCTTCAGAAATGCACAGGTTTGGTAGGTTTCCCTAGGTGGCGGCTGAGCTACAGGCAAAATCTACAGGTAGGCACTTTGCAAAAAACACCTCTGTTTTCCTTCAAAAATTTGGCTGTGTCCACGTTGCGCTTTGGGGCGTTTCCTGTCGCGGGCGCTAGGCCTACCCACACAAGTGAGGTATCATTTTTATCGGGAGACGTGGGGGAACGCTGGGTGGAAGGAAATTTGTGGCTCCTCTCAGATTCCAGAACTTTCTGCCACAGAAATGTGAGGAACATGTGGTTTTTTAGCCAATTTTGAGGTTTGCAAAGGATTCTGGGTAACAGAACCTGGTCCGAGCCACACAAGTCACCACATCTTGGATTCCCCTAGGTCTCTAGTTTTCAGAAATGCACAGGTTTGGTAGGTTTCCCTAGGTGGCGGCTGAGCTACAGGCCAAAATCTACAGGTAGGCACTTTGCAAAAAACACCTCTGTTTTCCTTCAAAAATTTGTCTGTGTCCACGTTGCGCTTTGGGGCGTTTCCTGTCGCAGGCGCTAGGCCTACCCACACAAGTGAGTTATCATTTTTATCGGGAGACGTGGGGGAACGCTGGGTGGAAGGAAATTTGTGGCTCCTCTCAGATTCCAGAACTTTCTGCCACAGAAATGTGAGGAACATGTGTTTTTTTAGCCAAATTTTGAGGTTTGCAAAGGATTCTGGGTAACAGAACCTGGTCCGAGCCACACAAGTCACCCCATATTGGATTCCCCTAGGTCTCTAGTTTTCATAAATGCACAGGTTTGGTAGGTTTCCCTAGGTGGCGGCTGAGCTACAGGCCAAAATCTACAGGTAGGCACTTTGCAAAAAATACCTCTGTTTTCCTTCAAAAATTTGTCTGTGTCCACGTTGAGCTTTGGGGCGTTTCCTGTCGGGGGCACTAGGCCTACCCACACAAGTGAGGTATCATTTTTATCGGGAGACGTGGGGGAACGCTGGGTGGAAGGAATTTTGTGGCTCCTCTCAGATTCCAGAACTTTCTGCCACAGAAATGTGAGGAACATGTGTTTTTTTAGCCACATTTTGAGGTTTGCAAAGGATTCTGGGTAACAGAAACCTGGTCCGAGCCACACAAGTCACCCCATCTTGGATTCCCCTAGGTCTCTAGTTTTCAGAAATGCACAGGTTTGGTAGGTTTCCCTAGGTGGCGGCTGAGCTACAGGCCAAAATCTACAGGTAGGCACTTTGCAAAAACACCTCTGTTTTCCTTTAAAAATTTGTCTGTGTCCACGTTGCTCTTTGGGGCGTTTCCTGTCGCGGGCGCTAGGCCTACCCACACAAGTGAGGTATCATTTTTATCGGGAGATGTGGGGGAACGCTGGGTGGAAGGAAACTTGTGGCTCCTCCCAGATTCCAGAACTTTCTGCCACAGAAATGTGAGGAACATGTGGTTTTTTAGCCAAATTTTGAGGTTTGCAAAGGATTCTGGGTAACAGAACCTGGTCCGAGCCACACAAGTCACCCCATCTTGGATTCCCCTAGGTCTCTAGTTTTCAGAAATGCACAGGTTTGGTAGGTTTCCCTCAGGTGGAGGCTGAGCTACAGGTCAAAATCTACAGGTAGGCACTTTCCAAAAAACATCTCTGTTTTCCTTAAAAAATGTGTCTGTGTCCACGTTGCGCTTTGGGGCGTTTCCTGTCGCGGGCGCTTGGCCTACCCACACAAGTGAGGTATCATTTTTATCGGGAGACGTGGGGGAACGCTGGGTAGAAGGAATTTTGTGGCTCCTCTCAGATTCCAGAACTTTCTGCCACAGAAATGTGAGGAACATGTGTTTTTTTAGCCAAATTTTGAGGTCTGCAAAGGATTCTGGGTAACAGAACCTGGTCCGAGCCACACAAGTCACCCCATCTTGGATTCCCCTAGGTCTCTAGTTTTCAGAAATGCACAGGTTTGGTAGGTTTCCGTAGGTGGAGGCTGAGCTACAGGCCAAAATCTACAGGTAGGCACTTTGCAAAAAACACCTCTGTTTTCCTTTAAAAATTTGTCTGTGTCCACGTTGCTCTTTGGGGCGTTTCCTGTCGCGGGCGCTAGGCCTGCCCACACAAGTGAGGTATCATTTTTATCGGGAGATGTGGGGGAACGCTGGGTGGAAGGAAACTTGTGGCTCCTCCCAGATTCCAGAACTTTCTGCCACAGAAATGTGAGGAACATGTGGTTTTTTAGCCAAATTTTGAGGTTTGCAAAGGATTCTGGGTAACAGAACCTGGTCCGAGCCACACAAGTCACCCCATCTTGGATTCCCCTAGGTCTCTAGTTTCAGAAATGCACAGGTTTGGTAGGTTTCCCTAGGTGGAGGCTGAGCTACAGGTCAAAATCTACAGGTAGGCACTTCCAAAAAACATCTCTGTTTTCCTTCAAAAATGTGTCTGTGTCCACGTTGCGCTTTGGGGCGTTTCCTGTCGGCGGGGGGGCGCTTGGCCTACCCACACAAGTGAGGTATCATTTTTATCGGGAGACGTGGGGGAACGCTGGGTAGAAGGAATTTGTGGCTCCTCTCAGATTCCAGAACTTTCTGCCACAGAAATGTGAGGAACATGTGTTTTTTTAGCCAAATTTTGAGGTCTGCAAAGGATTCTGGGTAACAGAACCTGGTCCGAGCCACACAAGTCACCCCATCTTGGATTCCCCTAGGTCTCTAGTTTTCAGAAATGCACAGGTTTGGTAGGTTTCCGTAGGTGGAGGCTGAGCTACAGGCCAAAATCTACAGATAGGCACTTTGCAAAAAACACCTCTGTTTTCCTTCAAAGATTTGTCTGTGTCCACGTTGCGCTTTGGGGCGTTTCCTGTCGCGGGCGCTTGGCCTACCCACACAAGTGAGGTATCATTTTTATCGGGAGACGTGGGGGAACGCTGGGTGGAAGGAATTTTGTGGCTCCTCTCAGATTCCAGAACTTTCTGCCACAGAAATTGAGGAACATGTGTTTTTTTAGCCAAATTTTGAGGTTTGCAAAGGATTCTGGGTAACAGAACCTGGTCCGAGCCACACAAGTCACCCCATCTTGGATTCCCCTAGGTCTCTAGTTTTCAGAAATGCACAGGTTTGGTAGGTTTCCCTAGGTGGCGGCTGAGCTACAGGCGAAACTCTACAGGTAGGCACTTTGCAAAAAACACCTCTGTTTTCCTTCAAAAATGTGGCTGTGTCCACGTTGCGCTTTGGGGCGTTTCAAGTCGCGGGCGCTAGGCCTACCCACACAAGTGAGGTATCATTTTTATCGGGAGACGTGGGGGAACGCTGGGTGGAAGGAAATTTGTGGCTCCTCTCAGATTCCAGAACTTTCTGCCACAGAAATGTGAGGAACATGTGTTTTTTTAGCCAAATTTTGAGGTCTGCAAAGGATTCTGGGTAACAGAACTTGGTCCGAGCCACACAAGTCACCCCATCTTGGATTCCCCTAGGTCTCTAGTTTTCAGAAATGCACAGGTTTGGTAGGTTTCCCTAGGTGGCGGCTGAGCTACAAGCCAAAATCTACAGGTAGGAACTTTGCAAAAAAACCTCTGGTTTCCTTCAAAAATTTGGCTGTGTCCACGTTGCGCTTTGGGGCGTTTCCTGTCGCGGGCGCTAGGCCTACCCACACAAGTGAGGTATCATTTTTATCGGGAGACGTGGGGGAACGCTGGGTGGAAGGACATTTGTGGCTCCTCTCAGATTCCAGAACTTTCTGCACAGAAATGTGAGGAACATGTGTTTCTTTAGCCAAAGTTTGAGGTTTGCAAAGCATTCTGGATAACAGAACCTGGTCCGAGCCACACATGTCACCCCATCTTGGATTCCCTAGGTCTCAAGTTTTCAGAAATGCACAGGTTTGGTAGGTTTCCCTAGGTGGCGGCTGAGCTACAGGCCAAAATCTACAGGTAGGCACTTTGCAAAAAACACCTCTGTTTTCCTTCAAAAATTTGTCTGTGTCCACGTTGCGCTTTGGGCGTTTCCTGTCGCGGGGCGCTAGGCCTACCCACACAAGTGAGGTATCATTTTTATCGGGAGACGTGGGGGAACGCTGGGTGGAAGGAAATTTGTGGCTCCTCTCAGATTCCAGAACTTTCTGCCACAGAAATGTGAGGAACATGTATTTTTTTAGCCAAATTTTGAGGTTTGCAAAGGATTCTGGGTAACAGAACCTGGTCCGAGCCACACAAGTCACCCCATCTTAGATTCCCCTAGGTCTCTAGTTTTCAGAAATGCACAGGTTTGGTAGGTTTCCCTAGGTGGCGGCTGAGCTACAGGCCAAAATCTACAGGTAGGAACTTTGCAAAAAAACACCTCTGTTTTCCTTCAAAAATGTGGCTGTGTCCACGTTGCGCTTTGGGGCGTTTCCTGTCGCGGGCGCTAGGCCTACCCACACAAGTGAGGTATCATTTTTATCGGGAGACGTGGGGAACGCTGGGTGAAAGGAATTTTGTGGGTCCTCTCAGATTCCAGAACTTTCTGCCACAGAAATGTGAGGAACATGTGTTTTTTTAGCCAAATTTTGAGGTTTGCAAAGGATTCTGGGTAACAGAACCTGGTCCGAGCCACACAAGTCACCCCATCTTGGATTTCCCTAGGTCTCTAGTTTTCAGAAATGCACAGGTTTGGTAGGTTTCCCTAGGTGGCGGCTGAGCTACAGGCCAAAATCTACAGGTAGGAACTTTGCAAAAAACAGCTCTGTTTTCCTTCAAAAATGAGGCTGTGTCCACGTTGCGCTTTGGGGCATTTCCTGTCGCGGGCACTAGGCCTACCCACACAAGTGAGGTATCATTTTTATCGGGAGACATGGGGGAACGCTGGGTGGAAGGAAATTTGTGGTTCCTCTCAGATTCCAGAACTTTCTGCCACAGAAATGTGAGGAACATGTGTTTTTTTAGCCAAATTTTGAGGTTTTTCAAGGATTCTGGGTAACAGAACCTGGTCCGAGCCACACAAGTCACCCCATCTTGGATTCCCCTAGGTCGCTAGTTTTCAGAATGCACAGGTTTGGTAGGTTTCCCTAGGTGGCGGCTGAGCTACAGGCCAAAATCTACAGGTAGGCACTTTGCAAAAAACACCTCTGTTTTCCTTAAAAATTTGGCTGTGTCCACGTTGCGCTTTGGGGCGTTTCCTGTCGCGGGGGCTAGGCTTACCCACACAAGTGAGGTATCATTTTTATCGGGAGATGTGGGGGAACGCTGGGTGGAAGGAAATTTGTGGCTCCTCTCAGATTCCAGAACTTTCTGCCACAGAAATCTGAGGAACATGTGTTTTTTTAGCCAAATTTTGAGGTTTGCAAAGGATTCTGGGTAACAGAACCTGGTCCGAGCCACACAAGTCACCCCATCTTGGATTCCCCTAGGTCTCTAGTTTTCAGAAATGCACAGGTTTGGTAGGTTTCCCTAGGTGGCAGCTGAGCTACAGGCCAAAATCTACAGGTAGGCACTTTGCAAAAAACACCTCTGTTTTCCTTCAAAAATTTTGGCTGTGTCCACGTTGCGCTTTGGGCGTTTCCTGTCGCGGGCACTAGGCCTACCCACACAAGTGAGGTATCATTTTTATCGGGAGACGTGGGGGAACGCTGGGTGGAAGGAAATTTGTGGCTCCTCTCAGATTACAGAACTTTCTGCCACAGAATGTTGAGGAACATGTGTTTTTTTTAGCCAAATTTTGAGGTTTGCAAAGGATTCTGGGTAACAGAATCTGGTTCGAGCCACACAAGTCACCCCATCTTGGACTCCCCTAGGTCTCTAGTTTTCAGAAATGCACAGGTTTGGTAGGTTTCCCTAGGTGGCGGCTGAGCTACAGGCCAAAATCTACAGGTAGGCACTTTGCAAAAAACACCTCTGTTTTCCTTCAAAAATTTGGCTGTGTCCACGTTGCGCTTTGGGGCGTTTCCTGTCGCGGGCGCTAGGCCTACCCACACAAGTGAGGTATCATTTTTATCGGGAGACGTGGGGGAACGCTGGGTGGAAGGAAATTTGTGGCTCCTCTCAGATTCCAGAACTTTCTGCCACAGAAATGTGAGGAACATGTGTTTTTTTAGCCACATTTTGAGGTTTGCAAAGGATTCTGGGTAACAGAACCTGGTCGAGCCACACAAGTCACCCCATCTTGGATTCCCCTAGTCTCTAGTTTTCAGAAATGCACAGGTTTGGTAGGTTTCCCTAGGTGGCGGCTGAGCTACAGGCCAAAATCTACAGGTATGCACTTTGCAAAAAACACCTCTGTTTTCCTTTAAAAATTTGTCTGTGTCCAACGTTGCTCTTTGGGGCGTTTCCTGTCGCGGCGCTAGGCCTACCCACACAAGTGAGGTATAATTTTTATCGGGAGACGTGGGGGAACGCTGGGTGGAAGGAAACTTGTGGCTCCTCCCAGATTCCAGAACTTTCTGCCACAGAAATGTGAGGAACATGTGTTTTTTTAGCCAAATTTTGAGGTTTGCAAAGGATTCTGGGTAACAGAACCTGGTCCGAGCCACACAAGTCACCCCATCTTGGATTCCCATAGGTCTCTAGTTTTCAGAAATGCACAGGTTTGGTAGGTTTCCCTAGGTGGAGGCTGAGCTACAGGTCAAAATCTACAGGTAGGCACTTTCCAAAAAACATCTCTGTTTTCCTTCAAAAATGTGTCTGTGTCCACGTTGCGCTTTGGGGGCGTTTCCTGTCGCGGGCGCTTGGCCTACCCACACAAGTGAGGTATCATTTTTATCGGAGACATGGGGGAACGCTGGGTAGAAGGAATTTTGTGGGCTCCTCTCAGATTCCAGAACTTTCTGCCACAGAAATGTGAGGAACATGTGTTTTTTTAGCCAAATTTTGAGGTCTGCAAGGATTCTGGGTAACAGAACTGGTCCGAGCCACACAAGTCACCCCATCTTGGATTCCCCTAGGTCTCTAGTTTTCAGAAATGCACAGGTTTGGTTGGTTTCCCTAGGTGGCGGCTGAGCTACAGGCCAAAATCTACAGGTAGGGAACTTTGCAAGAAACACCTTTGTTTTCTTCAAAAATTTGGCTGTGTCCACGTTGCGCTTTGGGGCGTTTCCTGTCGCGGGCGCTAGGCCTACCCACACAAGTGAGGTATCATTTTTATCGGGAGACGTGGGGGAACGCTGGGTGGAAGGAAACTTGTGGCTCCTCCCAGATTCCAGAACTTTCTGCCACAGAAATGTGA
>NW_027150114.1:0-89913 GCF_031143425.1 Pleurodeles waltl | reverse complement strand
CAAATTTCCTTCCACCCAGCGTTCCCCCAAGTCTCCCGATAAAAATGATACCTCACTTGTGTGGGTAGGCCTAGCGCCGGCGACAGGAAACACCCCAATGCGCAACGTGGACACATCCTAAATTTAGGAAAAAAACAGAGGTGTTTTTTGCGAAGTGCCTACCTGTAGATTTTGGCCTGTAGCTCAGCCGGCACCTAGGGAAACCTACCAAACCTGTGCATTTCTGAAAAGTAGAGACCTAGGGGAATCCAAGGAGGGGTGACTTGCGGGGCTCGGACCAGGTTCTGTTACCCAGAATCCTTTGCAAACCTCAAAATTTGGCTAAAAAAACTCATGTCCCTCACATTTCTGTGGCAGAAAGTTCTGGAATCTGAGAGGAGCTACAAATTTCCTTCCACCCAGCGTTCCCCCAAGTCTCCCGATAAAAATGATACCTCACTTGCGTGGGTAGGCCTAGCGCCGGCGACAGGAAACACCCCAAAGCGCAACGTGGACACATCCTAAATTTTGGAAAAAAACAGAGGTGTTTTTTGCGAAGTGCCTACCTGTAGATTTTGGCCTGTAGCTCAGCCGGCACCTAGGGAAACCTACCAAACCTGTGCATTTCTGAAAACTAGAGACCTAGGGGAATGCAAGGAGGGGTGACTTGCGGGGCTCGGACCAGGTTCTGTTACCCAGAATCCTTTGCAAACCTCAAAATTTGGCTAAAAATACACATGTCCCTCACATTTCTGTGGCAGAAAGTTCTGGAATCTGAGAGGAGCTACAAATTTCCTTCCACCCAGCGTTCCCCCAAGTCTCCCGATAAAAATGATACCTCACTTGCATGGGTAGGCCTAGCGACAGGAAACACCCCAAAGCGCAACGTGGACACATCCTAAATTTTGGAAAAAAACAGAGGTGTTTTTTGCGAAGTGCCTACCTGTAGATTTTGGCCTGTAGCTCAGCCGGCACCTAGGGAAACCTACCAAACCTGTGCATTTCTGAAAACTAGAGACCTAGGGGAATCCATGGAGGGGTGACTTGCGGGGCTCGGACCAGGTTCTGTTACCCAGAATCCTTTGCAAACCTCAAAATTTGGCTAAAAAAACACATGTCCCTCACATTTCTGTGGCAGAAAGTTCTGGAATCTGAGAGGAGCTACAAATTTCCTTCCACCCAGCGTTCCCCCAAGTCTCCCGATAAAAATGATACCTCACTTGCGTGGGTAGGCCTAGCGCCGGCGACAGGAAACACCCCAAAGCGCAACGTGGACACATCCTAAATTTTGGAAAAAAACAGAGGTGTTTTTTGCGAAGTGCCTACCTATAGATTTTGGCCTCTAGCTCAGCCGGCACCTAGGGAAACCTACCAAACCTGTGCATTTCTGAAAACTAGAGACCTAGGGGAAACCAAGGAGGGGTGACTTGCGGGGCTCTGACCAGGTTCTGTTACCCAGAATCCTTTGCAAACCTCAAAATTTGGCTAAAAAAACACATGTCCCTCACATTTCTGTGGCAGAAAGTTCTGGAATCTGAGAGGAGCTACAAATTTCCTTCCACCCAGCGTTCCCCCAAGTCTCCCGATAAAAATGATACCTCACTTGCGTGGGTAGGCCTAGCGCCGGCGACAGGAAACACCCCAAAGCGCAACGTGGACACATCCTAAATTTTGGAAAAAAACAGAGGTGTTTTTTGCGAAGTGCCTACCTATAGATTTTGGCCTCTAGCTCAGCCGGCACCTAGGGAAACCTACCAAACCTGTGCATTTCTGAAAACTAGAGACCTAGGGGAATCCAAGGAGGGGTGACTTGCGGGGCTCTGACCAGGTTCTGTTACCCAGAATCCTTTGCAAACCTCAAAATTTGGCTAAAAAAACACATGTCCCTCACATTTCTGTGGCAGAAAGTTCTGGAATCTGAGAGGAGCTACAAATTTCCTTCCACCCAGCGTTCCCCCAAGTCTCCCGATAAAAATGATACCTCACTTGCGTGGGTAGGCCTAGCGCCGGCGACAGGAAACACCCCAAAGCGCAACGTGGACACATCCTAAATTTTGGAAAAAAACAGAGGTGTTTTTTGCGAAGTGCCTACCTGTAGATTTTGGCCTGTAGCTCAGCCGGCACCTAGGGAAACCTACCAAACCTGTGCATTACTGAAAACTAGAGACCTAGGGGAATCCAAGGAGGGGTGACTTGCGGGGCTCGGACCAGGTTCTGTTACCCAGAATCCTTTGCAAACCTCAAAATTTGGCTAAAAAAACACATGTCCCTCACATTTCTGTGGCAGAAAGTTCTGGAATCTGAGAGGAGCTACAAATTTCCTTCCACCCAGCGTTCCCCCAAGTCTCCCGATAAAAATGATACCTCACTTGCGTGGGTAGGCCTAGCGCCGGCGACAGGAAACACCCCAAAGCGCAACGTGGACACATACTAAATTTTGGAAAAAAACAGAGGTGTTTTTTGCGAAGTGCCTACCTGTAGATTTTGGCCTGTAGCTCAGCCGGCACCTAGGGAAACCTACCAAACCTGTGCATTTCTGAAAACTAGAGACCTAGGGGAATCCAAGGAGGGGTGACTTGCGGGGCTCGGACCAGGTTCTGTTACCCAGAATCCTTTGCAAACCTCAAAATTTGGCTAAAAAAACACATGTCCCTCACATTTCTGTGGCAGAAAGTTCTGGAATCTGAGAGGAGCTACAAATTTCCTTCCACCCAGCGTTCCCCCAAGTCTCCCGATAAAAATGATACCTCACTTGCGTGGGTAGGCCTAGCGCCGGCGACAGGAAACACCCCAAAGCGCAACGTGGACACATCCTAAATTTTGGAAAAAAACAGAGGTGTTTTTTGCGAAGTGCCTACCTGTAGATTTTGGCCTGTAGCTCAGCCGGCACCTAGGGAAACCTACCAAACCTGTGCATTTCTGAAAACTAGAGACCTAGGGGAATCCAAGAAGGGGTGACTTGCGGGGCTCGGACCAGGTTCTGTTACCCAGAATCCTTTGCAAACCTCAAAATTTAGCTAAAAAAACACATGTCCCTCACATTTCTGTGGCAGAAAGTTCTGGAATCTGAGAGGAGCTACAAATTTCCTTCCACCCAGCGTTCCCCCAAGTCTCCCGATAAAAATGATACCTCACTTGCGTGGGTAGGCCTAGCGCCGGCGACAGGAAACACCCCAAAGCGCAACGTGGACACATCCTAAATTTTGGAAAAAAACAGAGGTGTTTTTTGCGAAGTGCCTACCTATAGATTTTGGCCTCTAGCTCAGCCGGCACCTAGGGAAACCTACCAAACCTGTGCATTTCTGAAAACTAGAGACCTAGGGGAAACCAAGGAGGGGTGACTTGCGGGGCTCTGACCAGGTTCTGTTACCCAGAATCCTTTGCAAACCTCAAAATTTGGCTAAAAAAACACATGTCCCTCACATTTCTGTGGCAGAAAGTTCTGGAATCTGAGAGGAGCTACAAATTTCCTTCCACCCAGCGTTCCCCCAAGTCTCCCGATAAAAATGATACCTCACTTGCGTGGGTAGGCCTAGCGCCGGCGACAGGAAACACCCCAAAGCGCAACGTGGACACATCCTAAATTTTGGAAAAAAACAGAGGTGTTTTTTGCGAAGTGCCTACCTGTAGATTTTGGCCTGTAGCTCAGCCGGCACCTAGGGAAACCTACCAAACCTGTGCATTTCTGAAAACTAGAGACCTAGGGGAATCCAAGGAGGGGTGACTTGCGGGGCTCGGACCAGGTTCTGTTACCCAGAATCCTTTGCAAACCTCAAAATTTGGCTAAAAAAACACATGTCCCTCACATTTCTGTGGCAGAAAGTTCTGGAATCTGAGAGGAGCTACAAATTTCCTTCCACCCAGCGTTCCCCCAAGTCTCCCGATAAAAATGATACCTCACTTGCGTGGGTAGGCCTAGCGCCGGCGACAGGAAACACCCCAAAGCGCAACGTGGACACATCCTAAATTTTGGAAAAAAACAGAGGTGTTTTTTGCGAAGTGCCTACCTGTAGATTTTGGCCTGTAGCTCAGCCGGCACCTAGGGAAACCTACCAAACCTGTGCATTTCTGAAAACTAGAGACCTAGGGGAATCCAAGGAGGGGTGACTTGCGGGGCTCGGACCAGGTTCTGTTACCCAGAATCCTTTGCAAACCTCAAAATTTGGCTAAAAAAACTCATGTCCCTCACATTTCTGTGGCAGAAAGTTCTGGAATCTGAGAGGAGCTACAAATTTCCTTCCACCCAGCGTTCCCCCAAGTCTCCCGATAAAAATGATACCTCACTTGCGTGGGTAGGCCTAGCGCCGGCGACAGGAAACACCCCAAAGCGCAACGTGGACACATCCTAAATTTTGGAAAAAAACAGAGGTGTTTTTTGCGAAGTGCCTACCTGTAGATTTTGGCCTGTAGCTCAGCCGGCACCTAGAGAAACCTACCAAACCTGTGCATTTCTGAAAACTAGAGACCTAGGGGAATCCAAGGAGGGGTGACTTGCGGGGCTCGGACCAGGTTCTGTTACCCAGAATCCTTTGCAAACCTCAAAATTTGGCTAAAAAAACACATGTCCCTCACATTTCTGTGGCAGAAAGTTCTGGAATCTGAGAGGAGCTACAAATTTCCTTCCACCCAGCGTTCCCCCAAGTCTCCCGATAAAAATGATACCTCACTTGCGTGGGTAGGCCTAGCGCCGGCGACAGGAAACACCCCAAAGCGCAACGTGGACACATCCTAAATTTTGGAAAAAAACAGAGGTGTTTTTTGCGAAGTGCCTACCTGTAGATTTTGGCCTGTAGCTCAGCCGGCACCTAGGGAAACCTACCAAACCTGTGCATTTCTGAAAACTAGAGACCTAGGGGAATCCAAGGAGGGGTGACTTGCGGGGCTCTGACCAGGTTCTGTTACCCAGAATCCTTTGCAAACCTCAAAATTTGGCTAAAAAAACTCATGTCCCTCACATTTCTGTGGCAGAAAGTTCTGGAATCTGAGAGGAGCTACAAATTTCCTTCCACCCAGCGTTCCCCCAAGTCTCCCGATAAAAATGATACCTCACTTGCGTGGGTAGGCCTAGCGCTGGCGACAGGAAACACCCCAAAGCGCAACGTGGACACATCCTAAATTTTGGAAAAAAACAGAGGTGTTTTTTGCGAAGTGCCTACCTGTAGATTTTGGCCTGTAGCTCAGCCGGCACCTAGAGAAACCTACCAAACCTGTGCATTTCTGAAAACTAGAGACCTAGGGGAATCCAAGGAGGGGTGACTTGCGGGGCTCGGACCAGGTTCTGTTACCCAGAATCCTTTGCAAACCTCAAAATTTGGCTAAAAATACACATGTCCCTCACATTTCTGTGGCAGAAAGTTCTGGAATCTGAGAGGAGCTACAAATTTCCTTCCACCCAGCGTTCCCCCAAGTCTCCCGATAAAAATGATACCTCACTTGCGTGGGTAGGCCTAGCGACAGGAAACACCCCAAAGCGCAACGTGGACACATCCTAAATTTTGGAAAAAAACAGAGGTGTTTTTTGCGAAGTGCCTACCTGTAGATTTTGGCCTGTAGCTCAGCCGGCACCTAGGGAAACCTACCAAACCTGTGCATTTCTGAAAACTAGAGACCTAGGGGAATCCATGGAGGGGTGACTTGCGGGGCTCGGACCAGGTTCTGTTACCCAGAATCCTTTGCAAACCTCAAAATTTGGCTAAAAAAACACATGTCCCTCACATTTCTGTGGCAGAAAGTTCTGGAATCTGAGAGGAGCTACAAATTTCCTTCCACCCAGCGTTCCCCCAAGTCTCCCGATAAAAATGATACCTCACTTGCGTGGGTAGGCCTAGCGCCGGCGACAGGAAACACCCCAAAGCGCAACGTGGACACATCCTAAATTTTGGAAAAAAACAGAGGTGTTTTTTGCGAAGTGCCTACCTATAGATTTTGGCCTCTAGCTCAGCCGGCACCTAGGGAAACCTACCAAACCTGTGCATTTCTGAAAACTAGAGACCTAGGGGAATCTAAGGAGGGGTGACTTGCGGGGCTCTGACCAGGTTCTGTTACCCAGAATCCTTTGCAAACCTCAAAATTTGGCTAAAAAAACACATGTCCCTCACATTTCTGTGGCAGAAAGTTCTGGAATCTGAGAGGAGCTACAAATTTCCTTCCACCCAGCGTTCCCCCAAGTCTCCCGATAAAAATGATACCTCACTTGCGTGGGTAGGCCTAGCGCCGGCGACAGGAAACACCCCAAAGCGCAACGTGGACACATCCTAAATTTTGGAAAAAAACAGAGGTGTTTTTTGCGAAGTGCCTACCTATAGATTTTGGCCTCTAGCTCAGCCGGCACCTAGGGAAACCTACCAAACCTGTGCATTTCTGAAAACTAGAGACCTAGGGGAATCCAAGGAGGGGTGACTTGCGGGGCTCTGACCAGGTTCTGTTACCCAGAATCCTTTGCAAACCTCAAAATTTGGCTAAAAAAACACATGTCCCTCACATTTCTGTGGCAGAAAGTTCTGGAATCTGAGAGGAGCTACAAATTTCCTTCCACCCAGCGTTCCCCCAAGTCTCCCGATAAAAATGATACCTCACTTGCGTGGGTAGGCCTAGCGCCGGCGACAGGAAACACCCCAAAGCGCAACGTGGACACATCCTAAATTTTGGAAAAAAACAGAGGTGTTTTTTGCGAAGTGCCTACCTGTAGATTTTGGCCTGTAGCTCAGCCGGCACCTAGGGAAACCTACCAAACCTGTGCATTACTGACAACTAGAGACCTAGGGGAATCCAAGGAGGGGTGACTTGCGGGGCTCGGACCAGGTTCTGTTACCCAGAATCCTTTGCAAACCTCAAAATTTGGCTAAAAAAACACATGTCCCTCACATTTCTGTGGCAGAAAGTTCTGGAATCTGAGAGGAGCTACAAATTTCCTTCCACCCAGCGTTCCCCCAAGTCTCCCGATAAAAATGATACCTCACTTGCGTGGGTAGGCCTAGCGCCGGCGACAGGAAACACCCCAAAGCGCAACGTGGACACATACTAAATTTTGGAAAAAAACAGAGGTGTTTTTTGCGAAGTGCCTACCTGTAGATTTTGGCCTGTAGCTCAGCCGGCACCTAGGGAAACCTACCAAACCTGTGCATTTCTGAAAACTAGAGACCTAGGGGAATCCAAGGAGGGGTGACTTGCGGGGCTCGGACCAGGTTCTGTTACCCAGAATCCTTTGCAAACCTCAAAATTTGGCTAAAAAAACACATGTCCCTCACATTTCTGTGGCAGAAAGTTCTGGAATCTGAGAGGAGCTACAAATTTCCTTCCACCCAGCGTTCCCCCAAGTCTCCCGATAAAAATGATACCTCACTTGCGTGGGTAGGCCTAGCGCCGGCGACAGGAAACACCCCAAAGCGCAACGTGGACACATCCTAAATTTTGGAAAAAAACAGAGGTGTTTTTTGCGAAGTGCCTACCTGTAGATTTTGGCCTGTAGCTCAGCCGGCACCTAGGGAAACCTACCAAACCTGTGCATTTCTGAAAACTAGAGACCTAGGGGAATCCAAGAAGGGGTGACTTGTGGGGCTCGGACCAGGTTCTGTTACCCAGAATCCTTTGCAAACCTCAAAATTTAGCTAAAAAAACACATGTCCCTCACATTTCTGTGGCAGAAAGTTCTGGAATCTGAGAGGAGCTACAAATTTCCTTCCACCCAGCGTTCCCCCAAGTCTCCCGATAAAAATGATACCTCACTTGCGTGGGTAGGCCTAGCGCCGGCGACAGGAAACACCCCAAAGCGCAACGTGGACACATCCTAAATTTTGGAAAAAAACAGAGGTGTTTTTTGCGAAGTGCCTACCTATAGATTTTGGCCTCTAGCTCAGCCGGCACCTAGGGAAACCTACCAAACCTGTGCATTTCTGAAAACTAGAGACCTAGGGGAAACCAAGGAGGGGTGACTTGCGGGGCTCTGACCAGGTTCTGTTACCCAGAATCCTTTGCAAACCTCAAAATTTGGCTAAAAAAACACATGTCCCTCACATTTCTGTGGCAGAAAGTTCTGGAATCTGAGAGGAGCTACAAATTTCCTTCCACCCAGCGTTCCCCCAAGTCTCCCGATAAAAATGATACCTCACTTGCGTGGGTAGGCCTAGCGCCGGCGACAGGAAACACCCCAAAGCGCAACGTGGACACATCCTAAATTTTGGAAAAAAACAGAGGTGTTTTTTGCGAAGTGCCTACCTGTAGATTTTGGCCTGTAGCTCAGCCGGCACCTAGGGAAACCTACCAAACCTGTGCATTTCTGAAAACTAGAGACCTAGGGGAATCCAAGGAGGGGTGACTTGCGGGGCTCGGACCAGGTTCTGTTACCCAGAATCCTTTGCAAACCTCAAAATTTGGCTAAAAAAACACATGTCCCTCACATTTCTGTGGCAGAAAGTTCTGGAATCTGAGAGGAGCTACATATTTCCTTCCACCCAGCGTTCCCCCAAGTCTCCCGATAAAAATGATACCTCACTTGCGTGGGTAGGCCTAGCGCCGGCGACAGGAAACACCCCAAAGCGCAACGTGGACACATCCTAAATTTTGGAAAAAAACAGAGGTGTTTTTTGCGAAGTGCCTACCTGTAGATTTTGGCCTGTAGCTCAGCCGGCACCTAGGGAAACCTACCAAACCTGTGCATTTCTGAAAACTAGAGACCTAGGGGAATCCAAGGAGGGGTGACTTGCGGGGCTCGGACCAGGTTCTGTTACCCAGAATCCTTTGCAAACCTCAAAATTTGGCTAAAAAAACTCATGTCCCTCACATTTCTGTGGCAGAAAGTTCTGGAATCTGAGAGGAGCTACAAATTTCCTTCCACCCAGCGTTCCCCCAAGTCTCCCGATAAAAATGATACCTCACTTGCGTGGGTAGGCCTAGCGCCGGCGACAGGAAACACCCCAAAGCGCAACGTGGACACATCCTAAATTTTGGAAAAAAACAGAGGTGTTTTTTGCGAAGTGCCTACCTGTAGATTTTGGCCTGTAGCTCAGCCGGCACCTAGGGAAACCTACCAAACCTGTGCATTTCTGAAAACTAGAGACCTAGGGGAATCCAAGGAGGGGTGACTTGCGGGGCTCGGACCAGGTTCTGTTACCCAGAATCCTTTGCAAACCTCAAAATTTGGCTAAAAATACACATGTCCCTCACATTTCTGTGGCAGAAAGTTCTGGAATCTGAGAGGAGCTACAAATTTCCTTCCACCCAGCGTTCCCCCAAGTCTCCCGATAAAAATGATACCTCACTTGCGTGGGTAGGCCTAGCGACAGGAAACACCCCAAAGCGCAACGTGGACACATCCTAAATTTTGGAAAAAAACAGAGGTGTTTTTTGCGAAGTGCCTACCTGTAGATTTTGGCCTGTAGCTCAGCCGGCACCTAGGGAAACCTACCAAACCTGTGCATTTCTGAAAACTAGAGACCTAGGGGAATCCAAGGAGGGGTGACTTGCGGGGCTCGGACCAGGTTCTGTTACCCAGAATCCTTTGCAAACCTCAAAATTTAGCTAAAAAAACACATGTCCCTCACATTTCTGTGGCAGAAAGTTCTGGAATCTGAGAGGAGCTACAAATTTCCTTCCACCCAGCGTTCCCCCAAGTCTCCCGATAAAAATGATACCTCACTTGCGTGGGTAGGCCTAGCGCCGGCGACAGGAAACACCCCAAAGCGCAACGTGGACACATCCTAAATTTTGGAAAAAAACAGAGGTGTTTTTTGCGAAGTGCCTACCTGTAGATTTTGGCCTGTAGCTCAGCCGGCACCTAGGGAAACCTACCAAACCTGTGCATTTCTGAAAACTAGAGACCTAGGGGAATCCAAGGAGGGATGACTTGCGGGGCTCGGACCAGGTTCTGTTACCCAGAATCCTTTGCAAACCTCAAAATTTGGCTAAAAAAACTCATGTCCCTCACATTTCTGTGGCAGAAAGTTCTGGAATCTGAGAGGAGCTACAAATTTCCTTCCACCCAGCGTTCCCCCAAGTCTCCCGATAAAAATGATACCTCACTTGCGTGGGTAGGCCTAGCGCCGGCGACAGGAAACACCCCAAAGCGCAACGTGGACACATCCTAAATTTTGGAAAAAAACAGAGGTGTTTTTTGCGAAGTGCCTACCTGTAGATTTTGGCCTGTAGCTCAGCCGGCACCTAGGGAAACCTACCAAACCTGTGCATTTCTGAAAACTAGAGACCTAGGGGAATCCAAGGAGGGGTGACTTGCGGGGCTCGGACCAGGTTCTGTTACCCAGAATCCTTTGCAAACCTCAAAATTTGGCTAAAAATACACATGTCCCTCACATTTCTGTGGCAGAAAGTTCTGGAATCTGAGAGGAGCTACAAATTTCCTTCCACCCAGCGTTCCCCCAAGTCTCCCGATAAAAATGATACCTCACTTGCGTGGGTAGGCCTAGCGACAGGAAACACCCCAAAGCGCAACTTGGACACATCCTAAATTTTGGAAAAAAACAGAGGTGTTTTTTGCGAAGTGCCTACCTGTAGATTTTGGCCTGTAGCTCAGCCGGCACCTAGGGAAACCTACCAAACCTGTGCATTTCTGAAAACTAGAGACCTAGGGGAATCCATGGAGGGGTGACTTGCGGGGCTCGGACCTGGTTCTGTTACCCAGAATCCTTTGCAAACCTCAAAATTTGGCTAAAAAAACACATGTCCCTCACATTTCTGTGGCAGAAAGTTCTGGAATCTGAGAGGAGCTACAAATTTCCTTCCACCCAGCGTTCCCCCAAGTCTCCCGATAAAAATGATACCTCACTTGCGTGGGTAGGCCTAGCGCCGGCGACAGGAAACACCCCAAAGCGCAACGTGGACACATCCTAAATTTTGGAAAAAAACAGAGGTGTTTTTTGCGAAGTGCCTACCTATAGATTTTGGCCTCTAGCTCAGCCGGCACCTAGGGAAACCTACCAAACCTGTGCATTTCTGAAAACTAGAGACCTAGGGGAATCTAAGGAGGGGTGACTTGCGGGGCTCTGACCAGGTTCTGTTACCCAGAATCCTTTGCAAACCTCAAAATTTGGCTAAAAAAACACATGTCCCTCACATTTCTGTGGCAGAAAGTTCTGGAATCTGAGAGGAGCTACAAATTTCCTTCCACCCAGCGTTCCCCCAAGTCTCCCGATAAAAATGATACCTCACTTGCGTGGGTAGGCCTAGCGCCGGCGACAGGAAACACCCCAAAGCGCAACGTGGACACATCCTAAATTTTGGGAAAAAACAGAGGTGTTTTTTGCGAAGTGCCTACCTGTAGATTTTGGCCTGTAGCTCAGCCGGCACCTAGGGAAACCTACCAAACCTGTGCATTTCTGAAAACTAGAGACCTAGGGGAATCCAAGGAGGGGTGACTTGCGGGGCTCGGACCAGGTTCTGTTACCCAGAATCCTTTGCAAACCTCAAAATTTGGCTAAAAAAACACATGTCCCTCACATTTCTGTGGCAGAAAGTTCTGGAATCTGAGAGGAGCTACAAATTTCCTTCCACCCAGCGTTCCCCCAAGTCTCCCGATAAAAATGATACCTCACTTGCGTGGGTAGGCCTAGCGCCGGCGACAGGAAACACCCCAAAGCGCAACGTGGACACATCCTAAATTTTGGAAAAAAACAGAGGTGTTTTTTGCGAAGTGCCTACCTGTAGATTTTGGCCTGTAGCTCAGCCGGCACCTAGGGAAACCTACCAAACCTGTGCATTTCTGAAAACTAGAGACCTAGGGGAATCCAAGGAGGGGTGACTTGCGGGGCTCGGACCAGGTTCTGTTACCCAGAATCCTTTGCAAACCTCTAAATTTGGCTAAAAAAACACATGTCCCTCATATTTCTGTGGCAGAAAGTTCTGGAATCTGAGAGGAGCTACTAATTTCCTTCCACCCAGCGTTCCCCCAAGTCTCCCGATAAAAATGATACCTCACTTGCGTGGGTAGGCCTAGCGCCGGCGACAGGAAACACTACCAAAGCGCAACGTGGACACATCCTAAATTTTGGAAAAAAACAGAGGTGTTTTTTGCGAAGTGCCTACCTGTAGATTTTGGCCTGTAGCTCAGCCTGCACCTAGGGAAACCTACCAAAGCTGTGCATTTCTGAAAACTAGAGACCTAGGGGAATCCAAGGAGGGGTGACTTGCGGGGCTCGGACCAGGTTCTGTTAACCAGAATCCTTTGCAAACCTCAAAATTTGGATAAAAATACACATGTCCCTCACATTTCTGTGGCAGAAAGTTCTGGAATCTGAGAGGAGCTACAAATTTCCTTCCACCCAGCGTTCCCCAAAGTCTCCCGATAAAAATGATACCTCACTTGCGTGGGTAGGCCTAGCGCCGGCGACAGGAAACACCCCAAAGCGCAACGTGGACACATCCTAAATTTTGGAAAAAAACAGAGGTGTTTTTTGCGAAGTGCCTACCTGTAGATTTTGGCCTGTAGCTCAGCCGGCACCTAGGGAAACCTACCAAACCTGTGCATTTCTGAAAACTAGAGACCTAGGGGAATCCAAGGAGGGGTGACTTGCGGGGCTCGGACCAGGTTCTGTTACCCAGAATCCTTTGCAAACCTCAAAATTTGGCTAAAAAAACACATGTCCCTCACATTTCTGTGGCAGAAAGTTCTGGAATCTGAGAGGAGCTACAAATTTCCTTCCACCCAGCGTTCCCCCAAGTCTCCCGATAAAAATGATACCTCACTTGCGTGGGTAGGCCTAGCGCCGGCGACAGGAAACACCCCAAAGCGCAACGTGGACACATCCTAAATTTTGGAAAAAAACAGAGGTGTTTTTTGCGAAGTGCCTACCTGTAGATTTTGGCCTGTAGCTCAGCCGGCACCTAGGGAAACCTACCAAACCTGTGCATTTCTGAAAACTAGAGACCTAGGGGAATCCAAGGAGGGGTGACTTGCGGGGCTCGGACCAGGTTCTGTTACCCAGAATCCTTTGCAAACCTCAAAATTTGGCTAAAAAAACACATGTCCCTCACATTTCTGTGGCAGAAAGTTCTGGAATCTGAGAGGAGCTACAAATTTCCTTCCACCCAGCGTTCCCCCAAGTCTCCCGATAAAAATGATACCTCACTTGCGTGGGTAGGCCTAGCGCCGGCGACAGGAAACACTACCAAAGCGCAACGTGGACACATCCTAAATTTTGGAAAAAAACAGAGGTGTTTTTTGCGAAGTGCCTACCTGTAGATTTTGGCCTGTAGCTCAGCCGGCACCTATGGAAACCTACCAAACCTGTGCATTTCTGAAAACTAGAGACCTAGGGGAATCCAAGGAGGGGTGACTTGCGGGGCTCGGACCAGGTTCTGTTACCCAGAATCCTTTGCAAACCTCAAAATTTGGCTAAAAATACACATGTCCCTCACATTTCTGTGGCAGAAAGTTCTGGAATCTGAGAGGAGCTACAAATTTCCTTCCACCCAGCGTTCCCCCAAGTCTCCCGATAAAAATGATACCTCACTTGTGTGGGTAGGCCTAGCGCCGGCGACAGGAAACCCCCCAAAGCGCAACGTGGACACATCCTAAATTTTGGAAAAAAACAGAGGTGTTTTTTGCGAAGTGCCTACCTGTAGATTTTGGCCTGTAGCTCAGCCGGCACCTAGGGAAACCTACCAAACCTGTGCATTTCTGAAAACTAGAGACCTAGGGGAATCCAAGGAGGGGTAACTTGCGGGGCTCGGACCAGGTTCTGTTACCCAGAATCCTTTGCAAACCTCAAAATTTGGCTAAAAAAACACATGTCCCTCACATTTCTGTGGCAGAAAGTTCTGGAATCTGAGAGGAGCTACAAATTTCCTTCCACCCAGCGTTCCCCCAAGTCTCCCGATAAAAATGATACCTCACTTGCGTGGGTAGGCCTAGCGCCGGCGACAGGAAACACCCCAAAGCGCAACGTGGACACATCCTAAATTTTGGAAAAAAACAGAGGTGTTTTTTGCGAAGTGCCTACCTGTAGATTTTGGCCTGTAGCTCAGCCGGCACCTAGGGAAACCTACCAAACCTGTGCATTTCTGAAAACTAGAGACCTAGGGGAATCCAAGGAGGGGTGACTTGCGGGGCTCGGACCAGGTTCTGTTACCCAGAATCCTTTGCAAACCTCAAAATTTGGCTAAAAAAACACATGTCCCTCACATTTCTGTGGCAGAAAGTTCTGGAATCTGAGAGGAGCTACAAATTTCCTTCCACCCAGCGTTCCCCCAAGTCTCCCGATAAAAATGATACCTCACTTGCGTGGGTAGGCCTAGCGCCGGCGACAGGAAACACCCCAAAGCGCAACGTGGACACATCCTAAATTTTGGAAAAAAACAGAGGTGTTTTTTGCGAAGTGCCTACCTGTAGATTTTGGCCTGTAGCTCAGCCGGCACCTAGGGAAACCTACCAAACCTGTGCATTTCTGAAAACTAGAGACCTAGGGGAATCCAAGGAGGGGTGACTTGCGGGGCTCGGACCAGGTTCTGTTACCCAGAATCCTTTGCAAACCTCAACATTTGGCTAAAAATACACATGTCCCTCACATTTCTGTGGCAGAAAGTTCTGGAATCTGAGAGGAGCTACAAATTTCCTTCCACCCAGCGTTCCCCCAAGTCTCCCGATAAAAATGATACCTCACTTGCGTGGCTAGGCCTAGCGCCGGCGACAGGAAACACCCCAAAGCGCAACGTGGACACATCCTAAATTTTGGAAAAAAACAGAGGTGTTTTTTGCGAAGTGCCTACCTGTAGATTTTGGCCTGTAGCTCAGCCGGCACCTAGGGAAACCTACCAAACCTGTGCATTTCTGAAAACTAGAGACCTAGGGGAATCCAAGGAGGGGTGACTTGCGGGGCTCGGACCAGGTTCTGTTACCCAGAATCCTTTGCAAACCTCAAAATTTGGCTAAAAAAACACATGTCCCTCACATTTCTGTGGCAGAAAGTTCTGGAATCTGAGAGGAGCTACAAATTTCCTTCCACCCAGCGTTCCCCCAAGTCTCCCGATAAAAATGATACCTCACTTGCGTGGGTAGGCCTAGCGCCGGCGACAGGAAACACTACCAAAGCGCAACGTGGACACATCCTAAATTTTGGAAAAAAACAGAGGTGTTTTTTGCGAAGTGCCTACCTGTAGATTTTGGCCTGTAGCTCAGCCGGCACCTAGGGAAACCTACCAAACCTGTGCATTTCTGAAAACTAGAGACCTAGGGGAATCCAAGAAGGGGTGACTTGCGGGGCTCGGACCAGGTTCTGTTACCCAGAATCCTTTGCAAACCTCAAAATTTAGCTAAAAAAACACATGTCCCTCACATTTCTGTGGCAGAAAGTTCTGGAATCTGAGAGGAGCTACAAATTTCCTTCCACCCAGCGTTCCCCCAAGTCTCCCGATAAAAATGATACCTCACTTGCGTGGGTAGGCCTAGCGCCGGCGACAGGAAACACCCCAAAGCGCAACGTGGACACATCCTAAATTTTGGAAAAAAACAGAGGTGTTTTTTGCGAAGTGCCTACCTGTAGATTTTGGCCTCTAGCTCAGCCGGCACCTAGGGAAACCTACCAAACCTGTGCATTTCTGAAAACTAGAGACCTAGGGGAATCCAAGGAGGGGTGACTTGCGGGGCTCTGACCAGGTTCTGTTACCCAGAATCCTTTGCAAACCTCAAAATTTGGCTAAAAAACACATGTCCCTCACATTTCTGTGGCAGAAAGTTCTGGAATCTGAGAGGAGCTACAAATTTCCTTCCACCCAGCGTTCCCCCAAGTCTCCCGATAAAAATGATACCTCACTTGCGTGGGTAGGCCTAGCGCCGGCGACAGGAAACACCCCAAAGCGCAACGTGGACACATCCTAAATTTTGGAAAAAAACAGAGGTGTTTTTTGCGAAGTGCCTACCTGTAGATTTTGGCCTGTAGCTCAGCCGGCACCTAGGGAAACCTACCAAACCTGTGCATTTCTGAAAACTAGAGACCTAGGGGAATCCAAGGAGGGGTGACTTGCGGGGCTCGGACCAGGTTCTGTTACCCAGAATCCTTTGCAAACCTCAAAATTTGGCTAAAAAAACACATGTCCCTCACATTTCTGTGGCAGAAAGTTCTGGAATCTGAGAGGAGCTACAAATTTCCTTCCACCCAGCGTTCCCCCAAGTCTCCCGATAAAAATGATACCTCACTTGCGTGGGAAGGCCTAGCGCCGGCGACAGGAAACACCCCAAAGCGCAACGTGGACACATCCTAAATTTTGGAAAAAAACAGAGGTGTTTTTTGCGAAGTGCCTACCTGTAGATTTTGGCCTGTAGCTCAGCTGGCACCTAGGGAAACCTACCAAACCTGTGCATTTCTGAAAACTAGAGACCTAGGGGAATCCAAGGAGGGGTGACTTGCGGGGCTCGGACCAGGTTCTGTTACCCAGAATCCTTTGCAAACCTCAAAATTTGGCTAAAAAAACACATGTCCCTCACATTTCTGTGGCAGAAAGTTCTGGAATCTGAGAGGAGCTACAAATTTCCTTCCACCCAGCGTTCCCCCAAGTCTCCCGATAAAAATGATACCTCACTTGCGTGGGTAGGCCTAGCGCCGGCGACAGGAAACACCCCAAAGCGCAACGTGGACACATCCTAAATTTTGGAAAAAAACAGAGGTGTTTTTTGCGAAGTGCCTGCCTGTAGATTTTGGCCTGTAGCTCAGCCGGCACCTAGGGAAACCTACCAAACCTGTGCATTTCTGAAAACTAGAGACCTAGGGGAATCCAAGGAGGGGTGACTTGCGGGGCTCGGACCAGGTTCTGTTACCCAGAATCCTTTGCAAACCTCAAAATTTGGCAAAAAATACACATGTCCCTCACATTTCTGTGGCAGAAAGTTCTGGAATCTGAGAGGAGCTACAAATTTCCTTCCACCCAGCGTTCCCCCAAGTCTCCCGATAAAAATGATACCTCACTTGCGTGGGTAGGCCTAGCGCCGGCGACAGGAAACACCCCAAAGCGCAACGTGGACACATCCTAAATTTTGGAAAAAAACAGGTGTTTTTTGCGAAGTGCCTACCTGTAGATTTTGGCCTGTAGCTCAGCCGGCACCTAGGGAAACCTACCAAACCTGTGCATTTCTGAAAACTAGAGACCTAGGGGAATCCAAGGAGGGGTGACTTGCGGGGCTCGGACCAGGTTCTGTTACCCAGAATCCTTTGCAAACCTCAAAATTTGGCTAAAAAAACACATGTCCCTCACATTTCTGTGGCAGAAAGTTCTGGAATCTGAGAGGAGCTACAAATTTCCTTCCACCCAGCGTTCCCCCAAGTCTCCCGATAAAAATGATACCTCACTTGCGTGGGTAGGCCTAGCGCCGGCGACAGGAAACATTACCAAAGCGCAACGTGGACACATCCTAAATTTTGGAAAAAAACAGAGGTGTTTTTTGCGAAGTGCCTACCTGTAGATTTTGGCCTGTAGCTCAGCCGGCACCTAGGGAAACCTACCAAACCTGTGCATTTCTGAAAACTAGAGACCTAGGGGAATCCAAGGAGGGGTGACTTGCGGGGCTCGGACCAGGTTCTGTTACCCAGAATCCTTTGCAAACCTCAAAATTTGGATAAAAATACACATGTCCCTCACATTTCTGTGGCAGAAAGTTCTGGAATCTGAGAGGAGCTACAAATTTCCTTCCACCCAGCGTTCCCCCAAGTCTCCCGATAAAAATGATACCTCACTTGCGTGGGTAGGCCTAGCGCCGGCGACAGGAAACACCCCAAAGCGCAACGTGGACACATCCTAAATTTTGGAAAAAAACAGAGGTGTTTTTTGCGAAGTGCCTACCTGTAGATTTTGGCCTGTAGCTCAGCCGGCACCTAGGGAAACCTACCAAACCTGTGCATTTCTGAAAACTAGAGACCTAGGGGAATCCAAGAAGGGGTGACTTGCGGGGCTCGGACCAGGTTCTGTTACCCAGAATCCTTTGCAAACCTCAAAATTTAGCTAAAAAAACACATGTCCCTCACATTTCTGTGGCAGAAAGTTCTGGAATCTGAGAGGAGCTACAAATTTCCTTCCACCCAGCGTTCCCCCAAGTCTCCCGATAAAAATGATACCTCACTTGCGTGGGTAGGCCTAGCGCCGGCGACAGGAAACACCCCAAAGCGCAACGTGGACACATCCTAAATTTTGGAAAAAAACAGAGGTGTTTTTTGCGAAGTGCCTACCTATAGATTTTGGCCTCTAGCTCAGCCGGCACCTAGGGAAACCTACCAAACCTGTGCATTTCTGAAAACTAGAGACCTAGGGGAATCCAAGGAGGGGTGACTTGCGGGGCTCTGACCAGGTTCTGTTACCCAGAATCCTTTGCAAACCTCAAAATTTGGCTAAAAAACACATGTCCCTCACATTTCTGTGGCAGAAAGTTCTGGAATCTGAGAGGAGCTACAAATTTCCTTCCACCCAGCGTTCCCCCAAGTCTCCTGATAAAAATGATACCTCACTTGCGTGGGTAGGCCTAGCGCCGGCGACAGGAAACACCCCAAAGCGCAACGTGGACACATCCTAAATTTTGGAAAAAAACAGAGGTGTTTTTTGCGAAGTGCCTACCTGTAGATTTTGGCCTCTAGCTCAGCCGGCACCTAGGGAAACCTACCAAACCTGTGCATTTCTGAAAACTAGAGACCTAGGGGAATCCAAGGAGGGGTGACTTGCGGGGCTCTGACCAGGTTCTGTTACCCAGAATCCTTTGCAAACCTCAAAATTTGGCTAAAAAACACATGTCCCTCATTTCTGTGGCAGAAAGTTCTGGAATCTGAGAGGAGCTACAAATTTCCTTCCACCCAGCGTTCCCCCAAGTCTCCCGATAAAAATGATACCTCACTTGCGTGGGTAGGCCTAGCGCCGGCGACAGGAAACACCCCAAAGCGCAACGTGGACACATCCTAAATTTTGGAAAAAAACAGAGGTGTTTTTTGCGAAGTGCCTACCTGTAGATTTTGGCCTGTAGCTCAGCCGGCACCTAGGGAAACCTACCAAACCTGTGCATTTCTGAAAACTAGAGACCTAGGGGAATCCAAGGAGGGGTGACTTGCGGGGCTCGGACCAGGTTCTGTTACCCAGAATCCTTTGCAAACCTCAAAATTTGGCTAAAAAAACACATGTCCCTCACATTTCTGTGGCAGAAAGTTCTGGAATCTGAGAGGAGCTACAAATTTCCTTCCACCCAGCGTTCCCCCAAGTCTCCCGATAAAAATGATACCTCACTTGCGTGGGTAGGCCTAGCGCCGGCGACAGGAAACACCCCAAAGCGCAACGTGGACACATCCTAAATTTTGGAAAAAAACAGAGGTGTTTTTTGCGAAGTGCCTACCTGTAGATTTTGGCCTGTAGCTCAGCCGGCACCTAGGGAAACCTACCAAACCTGTGCATTTCTGAAAACTAGAGACCTAGGGGAATCCAAGGAGGGGTGACTTGCGGGGCTCGGACCAGGTTCTGTTACCCAGAATCCTTTGCAAACCTCAAAATTTGGCTAAAAAAACACATGTCCCTCACATTTCTGTGGCAGAAAGTTCTGGAATCTGAGAGGAGCTACAAATTTCCTTCCACCCAGCGTTCCCCCAAGTCTCCCGATAAAAATGATACCTCACTTGCGTGGGTAGGCCTAGCGCCGGCGACAGGAAACACCCCAAAGCGCAACGTGGACACATCCTAAATTTTGGAAAAAAACAGAGGTGTTTTTTGCGAAGTGCCTACCTGTAGATTTTGGCCTGTAGCTCAGCCGGCACCTAGGGAAACCTACCAAACCTGTGCATTTCTGAAAACTAGAGACCTAGGGGAATCCAAGGAGGGGTGACTTGCGGGGCTCGGACCAGGTTCTGTTACCCAGAATCCTTTGCAAACCTCAAAATTTGGCTAAAAATACACATGTCCCTCACATTTCTGTGGCAGAAAGTTCTGGAATCTGAGAGGAGCTACAAATTTCCTTCCACCCAGCGTTCCCCCAAGTCTCCCGATAAAAATGATACCTCACTTGCGTGGGTAGGCCTAGCGCCGGCGACAGGAAACACCCCAAAGCGCAACGTGGACACATCCTAAATTTTGGAAAAAAACAGGTGTTTTTTGCGAAGTGCCTACCTGTAGATTTTGGCCTGTAGCTCAGCCGGCACCTAGGGAAACCTACCAAACCTGTGCATTTCTGAAAACTAGAGACCTAGGGGAATCCAAGGAGGGGTGACTTGCGGGGCTCGGACCAGGTTCTGTTACCCAGAATCCTTTGCAAACCTCAAAATTTGGCTAAAAAAACACATGTCCCTCACATTTCTGTGGCAGAAAGTTCTGGAATCTGAGAGGAGCTACAAATTTCCTTCCACCCAGCGTTCCCCCAAGTCTCCCGATAAAAATGATACCTCACTTGCGTGGGTAGGCCTAGCGCCGGCGACAGGAAACATTACCAAAGCGCAACGTGGACACATCCTAAATTTTGGAAAAAAACAGAGGTGTTTTTTGCGAAGTGCCTACCTGTAGATTTTGGCCTGTAGCTCAGCCGGCACCTAGGGAAACCTACCAAACCTGTGCATTTCTGAAAACTAGAGACCTAGGGGAATCCAAGGAGGGGTGACTTGCGGGGCTCGGACCAGGTTCTGTTACCCAGAATCCTTTGCAAACCTCAAAATTTGGATAAAAATACACATGTCCCTCACATTTCTGTGGCAGAAAGTTCTGGAATCTGAGAGGAGCTACAAATTTCCTTCCACCCAGCGTTCCCCCAAGTCTCCCGATAAAAATGATACCTCACTTGCGTGGGTAGGCCTAGCGCCGGCGACAGGAAACACCCCAAAGCGCAACGTGGACACATCCTAAATTTTGGAAAAAAACAGAGGTGTTTTTTGCGAAGTGCCTACCTGTAGATTTTGGCCTGTAGCTCAGCCGGCACCTAGGGAAACCTACCAAACCTGTGCATTTCTGAAAACTAGAGACCTAGGGGAATCCAAGAAGGGGTGACTTGCGGGGCTCGGACCAGGTTCTGTTACCCAGAATCCTTTGCAAACCTCAAAATTTAGCTAAAAAAACACATGTCCCTCACATTTCTGTGGCAGAAAGTTCTGGAATCTGAGAGGAGCTACAAATTTCCTTCCACCCAGCGTTCCCCCAAGTCTCCCGATAAAAATGATACCTCACTTGCGTGGGTAGGCCTAGCGCCGGCGACAGGAAACACCCCAAAGCGCAACGTGGACACATCCTAAATTTTGGAAAAAAACAGAGGTGTTTTTTGCGAAGTGCCTACCTATAGATTTTGGCCTCTAGCTCAGCCGGCACCTAGGGAAACCTACCAAACCTGTGCATTTCTGAAAACTAGAGACCTAGGGGAATCCAAGGAGGGGTGACTTGCGGGGCTCTGACCAGGTTCTGTTACCCAGAATCCTTTGCAAACCTCAAAATTTGGCTAAAAAACACATGTCCCTCACATTTCTGTGGCAGAAAGTTCTGGAATCTGAGAGGAGCTACAAATTTCCTTCCACCCAGCGTTCCCCCAAGTCTCCTGATAAAAATGATACCTCACTTGCGTGGGTAGGCCTAGCGCCGGCGACAGGAAACACCCCAAAGCGCAACGTGGACACATCCTAAATTTTGGAAAAAAACAGAGGTGTTTTTTGCGAAGTGCCTACCTGTAGATTTTGGCCTGTAGCTCAGCCGGCACCTAGGGAAACCTACCAAACCTGTGCATTTCTGAAAACTAGAGACCTAGGGGAATCCAAGGAGGGGTGACTTGCGGGGCTCGGGCCAGGTTCTGTTACACAGAATCCTTTGCAAACCTCAAAATTTGGCTAAAAAAACACATGTCCCTCACATTTCTGTGGCAGAAAGTTCTGGAATCTGAGAGGAGCTACAAATTTCCTTCCACCCAGCGTTCCCCCAAGTCTCCCGATAAAAATGATACCTCACTTGCGTGGGTAGGCCTAGCGCCGGCGACAGGAAACACCCCAAAGCGCAACGTGGACACATCCTAAATTTTGGAAAAAAACAGAGGTGTTTTTTGCGAAGTGCCTACCTGTAGATTTTGGCCTGTAGCTCAGCCGGCACCTAGGGAAACCTACCAAACCTGTGCATTTGTGAAAACTAGAGACCTAGGGGAATCCAAGGAGGGGTGACTTGCGGGGCTCGGACCAGGTTCTGTTACCCAGAATCCTTTGCAAACCTCAAAATGTGGCTAAAAAAACACATGTCCCTCACATTTCTGTGGCAGAAAGTTCTGGAATCTGAGAGGAGCTACGAATTTCCTTCCACCCAGCGTTCCCCCAAGTCTCCCGATAAAAATGATACCTCACTTGCGTGGGTAGGCCTAGCGCCGGCGACAGGAAACACCCCAAAGCGCAACGTGGACACATCCTAAATTTTGGAAAAAAACAGAGGTGTTTTTTGCGAAGTGCCTACCTGTAGATTTTGGCCTGTAGCTCAGCCGGCACCTAGGGAAACCTACCAAACCTGTGCATTTCTGAAAACTAGAGACCTAGGGGAATCCAAGGAGGGGTGACTTGCGGGGCTCGGACCAGGTTCTGTTACCCAGAATCCTTTGCAAACCTCAAAATTTGGCTAAAAAAACACATGTCCCTCACATTTCTGTGGCAGAAAGTTCTGGAATCTGAGAGGAGCTACAAATTTCCTTCCACCCAGCGTTCCCCCAAGTCTCCCGATAAAAATGATACCTCACTTGCGTGGGTAGGCCTAGCGCCGGCGACAGGAAACACCCCAAAGCGCAACGTGGACACATCCTAAATTTTGGAAAAAAACAGAGGTGTTTTTTGCGAAGTGCCTACCTGTAGATTTTGGCCTGTAGCTCAGCCGGCACCTAGGGAAACCTACCAAACCTGTGCATTTCTGAAAACTAGAGACCTAGGGGAATCCAAGGAGGGGTGACTTGCGGGGCTCGGACCAGGTTCTGTTACCCAGAATCCTTTGCAAACCTCAAAATTTGGCTAAAAATACACATGTCCCTCACATTTCTGTGGCAGAAAGTTCTGGAATCTGAGAGGAGCTACAAATTTCCTTCCACCCAGCGTTCCCCCAAGTCTCCCGATAAAAATGATACCTCACTTGCGTGGGTAGGCCTAGCGCCGGCGACAGGAAACACCCCAAAGCGCAACGTGGACACATCCTAAATTTTGGAAAAAAACAGAGGTGTTTTTTGCGAAGTGCCTACCTGTAGATTTTGGCCTGTAGCTCAGCCGGCACCTAGGGAAACCTACCAAACCTGTGCATTTCTGAAAACTAGAGACCTAGGGGAATCCAAGGAGGGGTGACTTGCGGGGCTCGGACCAGGTTCTGTTACCCAGAATCCTTTGCAAACCTCAAAATGTGGCTAAAAAAACACATGTCCCTCACATTTCTGTGGCAGAAAGTTCTGGAATCTGAGAGGAGCTACAAATTTCCTTCCACCCAGCGTTCCCCCAAGTCTCCCGATAAAAATGATACCTCACTTGCGTGGGTAGGCCTAGCGCCGGCGACAGGAAACACTACCAAAGCGCAACGTGGACACATCCTAAATTTTGGAAAAAAACAGAGGTGTTTTTTGCGAAGTGCCTACCTGTAGATTTTGGCCTGTAGCTCAGCCGGCACCTAGGGAAACCTACCAAACCTGTGCATTTCTGAAAACTAGAGACCTAGGGGAATCCAAGGAGGGGTGACTTGCGGGGCTCGGACCAGGTTCTGTTACCCAGAATCCTTTGCAAACCTCAAAATTTGGCTAAAAATACACATGTCCCTCACATTTCTGTGGCAGAAAGTTCTGGAATCTGAGAGGAGCTACAAATTTCCTTCCACCCAGCGTTCCCCCAAGTCTCCCGATAAAAATGATACCTCACTTGCGTGGGTAGGCCTAGCGCCGGCGACAGGAAACACCCCAAAGCGCAACGTGGACACATCCTAAATTTTGGAAAAAAACAGAGGTGTTTTTTGCGAAGTGCCTACCTGTAGATTTTGGCCTGTAGCTCAGCCGGCACCTAGGGAAACCTACCAAACCTGTGCATTTCTGAAAACTAGAGACCTAGGGGAATCCAAGGAGGGGTGACTTGCGGGGCTCGGACCAGGTTCTGTTACCCAGAATCCTTTGCAAACCTCAAAATTTGGCTAAAAAAACACATGTCCCTCACATTTCTGTGGCAGAAAGTTCTGGAATCTGAGAGGAGCTACAAATTTCCTTCCACCCAGCGTTCCCCCAAGTCTCCCGATAAAAATGATACCTCACTTGCGTGGGTAGGCCTAGCGCCGGCGACAGGAAACACCCCAAAGCGCAACGTGGACACATCCTAAATTTTGGAAAAAAACAGAGGTGTTTTTTGCGAAGTGCCTACCTGTAGATTTTGGCCTGTAGCTCAGCCGGCACCTAGGGAAACCTACCAAACCTGTGCATTTCTGAAAACTAGAGACCTAGGGGAATCCAAGGAGGGGTGACTTGCGGGGCTCGGACCAGGTTCTGTTACCCAGAATCCTTTGCAAACCTCAAAATTTGGCTAAAAAAACACATGTCCCTCACATTTCTGTGGCAGAAAGTTCTGGAATCTGAGAGGAGCTACAAATTTCCTTCCACCCAGCGTTCCCCCAAGTCTCCCGATAAAAATGATACCTCACTTGCGTGGGTAGGCCTAGCGCCGGCGACAGGAAACACCCCAAAGCGCAACGTGGACACATCCTAAATTTTGGAAAAAAACAGAGGTGTTTTTTGCGAAGTGCCTACCTGTAGATTTTGGCCTGTAGCTCAGCCGGCACCTAGGGAAACCTACCAAACCTGTGCATTTCTGAAAACTAGAGACCTAGGGGAATCCAAGGAGGGGTGACTTGCGGGGCTCGGACCAGGTTCTGTTACCCAGAATCCTTTGCAAACCTCAAAATTTGGCTAAAAATACACATGTCCCTCACATTTCTGTGGCAGAAAGTTCTGGAATCTGAGAGGAGCTACAAATTTCCTTCCACCCAGCGTTCCCCCAAGTCTCCCGATAAAAATGATACCTCACTTGCGTGGGTAGGCCTAGCGCCGGCGACAGGAAACACCCCAAAGCGCAACGTGGACACATCCTAAATTTTGGAAAAAAACAGAGGTGTTTTTTGCGAAGTGCCTACCTGTAGATTTTGGCCTGTAGCTCAGCCGGCACCTAGGGAAACCTACCAAACCTGTGCATTTCTGAAAACTAGAGACCTAGGGGAATCCAAGGAGGGGTGACTTGCGGGGCTCGGACCAGGTTCTGTTACCCAGAATCCTTTGCAAACCTCAAAATTTGGCTAAAAAAACACATGTCCCTCACATTTCTGTGGCAGAAAGTTCTGGAATCTGAGAGGAGCTACAAATTTCCTTCCACCCAGCGTTCCCCCAAGTCTCCCGATAAAAATGATACCTCACTTGCGTGGGTAGGCCTAGCGCCGGCGACAGGAAACACCCCAAAGCGCAACGTGGACACATCCTAAATTTTGGAAAAAAACAGAGGTGTTTTTTGCGAAGTGCCTACCTATAGATTTTGGCCTCTAGCTCAGCCGGCACCTAGGGAAACCTACCAAACCTGTGCATTTCTGAAAACTAGAGACCTAGGGGAATCCAAGGAGGGGTGACTTGTGGGGCTCTGACCAGGTTCTGTTACCCAGAATCCCTTGCAAACCTCAAAATTTGGCTAAAAAACACATGTCCCTCACATTTCTGTGGCAGAAAGTTCTGGAATCTGAGAGGAGCTACAAATTTCCTTCCACCCAGCGTTCCCCCAAGTCTCCCGATAAAAATGATACCTCACTTGCGTGGGTAGGCCTAGCGCCGGCGACAGGAAACACCCCAAAGCGCAACGTGGACACATCCTAAATTTTGGAAAAAAACAGAGGTGTTTTTTGCGAAGTGCCTACCTGTAGATTTTGGCCTGTAGCTCAGCCGGCACCTAGGGAAACCTACCAAACCTGTGCATTTCTGAAAACTAGAGACCTAGGGGAATCCAAGGAGGGGTGACTTGCGGGGCTCGGACCAGGTTCTGTTACCCAGAATCCTTTGCAAACCTCAAAATTTGGCTAAAAAAACACATGTCCCTCACATTTCTGTGGCAGAAAGTTCTGGAATCTGAGAGGAGCTACAAATTTCCTTCCACCCAGCGTTCCCCCAAGTCTCCCGATAAAAATGATACCTCACTTGCGTGGGTAGGCCTAGCGCCGGCGACAGGAAACACCCCAAAGCGCAACTTGGACACATCCTAAATTTTGGAAAAAAACAGAGGTGTTTTTTGCGAAGTGCCTACCTGTAGATTTTGGCCTGTAGCTCAGCCGGCACCTAGGGAAACCTACCAAACCTGTGCATTTCTGAAAACTAGAGACCTAGGGGAATCCAAGGAGGGGTGACTTGCGGGGCTCGGACCAGGTTCTGTTACCCAGAATCCTTTGCAAACCTCAAAATTTGGCTAAAAAAACACATGTCCCTCACATTTCTGTGGCAGAAAGTTCTGGAATCTGAGAGGAGCTACAAATTTCCTTCCACCCAGCGTTCCCCCAAGTCTCCCGATAAAAATGATACCTCACTTGCGTGGGTAGGCCTAGCGCCGGCGACAGGAAACACCCCAAAGCGCAACGTGGACACATCCTAAATTTTGGAAAAAAACAGAGGTGTTTTTTGCGAAGTGCCTACCTGTAGATTTTGGCCTGTAGCTCAGCCGGCACCTAGGGAAACCTACCAAACCTGTGCATTTCTGAAAACTAGAGACCTAGGGGAATCCAAGGAGGGGTGACTTGCGGGGCTCGGACCAGGTTCTGTTACCCAGAATCCTTTGCAAACCTCAAAATTTGGCTAAAAATACACATGTCCCTCACATTTCTGTGGCAGAAAGTTCTGGAATCTGAGAGGAGCTACAAATTTCCTTCCACCCAGCGTTCCCCCAAGTCTCCCGATAAAAATGATACCTCACTTGCGTGGGTAGGCCTAGCGCCGGCGACAGGAAACACCCCAAAGCGCAACGTGGACACATCCTAAATTTGGGAAAAAAACAGAGGTGTTTTTTGCGAAGTGCCTACCTGTAGATTTTGGCCTGTAGCTCAGCCGGCACCTAGGGAAACCTACCAAACCTGTGCATTTCTGAAAACTAGAGACCTAGGGGAATCCAAGAAGGGGTGACTTGCGGGGCTCGGACCAGGTTCTGTTACCCAGAATCCTTTGCAAACCTCAAAATTTAGCTAAAAAAACACATGTCCCTCACATTTCTGTGGCAGAAAGTTCTGGAATCTGAGAGGAGCTACAAATTTCCTTCCACCCAGCGTTCCCCCAAGTCTCCCGATAAAAATGATACCTCACTTGCGTGGGTAGGCCTAGCGCCGGCGACAGGAAACACCCCAAAGCGCAACGTGGACACATCCTAAATTTTGGAAAAAAACAGAGGTGTTTTTTGCGAAGTGCCTACCTATAGATTTTGGCCTCTAGCTCAGCCGGCACCTAGGGAAACCTACCAAACCTGTGCATTTCTGAAAACTAGAGACCTAGGGGAATCCAAGGAGGGGTGACTTGCGGGGCTCGGACCAGGTTCTGTTACCCAGAATCCTTTGCAAACCTCAAAATTTGGCTAAAAAAACACATGTCCCTCACATTTCTGTGGCAGAAAGTTCTGGAATCTGAGAGGAGCTACAAATTTCCTTCCACCCAGCGTTCCCCCAAGTCTCCCGATAAAAATGATACCTCACTTGCGTGGGTAGGCCTAGCGCCGGCGACAGGAAACACCCCAAAGCGCAACTTGGACACATCCTAAATTTTGGAAAAAAACAGAGGTGTTTTTTGCGAAGTGCCTACCTGTAGATTTTGGCCTGTAGCTCAGCCGGCACCTAGGGAAACCTACCAAACCTGTGCATTTCTGAAAACTAGAGACCTAGGGGAATCCAAGGAGGGGTGACTTGCGGGGCTCGGACCAGGTTCTGTTACCCAGAATCCTTTGCAAACCTCAAAATTTGGCTAAAAAACACATGTCCCTCACATTTCTGTGGCAGAAAGTTCTGGAATCTGAGAGGAGCTACAAATTTCCTTCCACCCAGCGTTCCCCCAAGTCTCCCGATAAAAATGATACCTCACTTGCGTGGGTAGGCCTAGCGCCGGCGACAGGAAACACCCCAAAGCGCAACGTGGACACATCCTAAATTTTGGAAAAAAACAGAGGTGTTTTTTGCGAAGTGCCTACCTGTAGATTTTGGCCTGTAGCTCAGCCGGCACCTAGGGAAACCTACCAAACCTGTGCATTTCTGAAAACTAGAGACCTAGGGGAATCCAAGGAGGGGTGACTTGCGGGGCTCGGACCAGGTTCTGTTACCCAGAATCCTTTGCAAACCTCAAAATTTGGCTAAAAATACACATGTCCCTCACATTTCTGTGGCAGAAAGTTCTGGAATCTGAGAGGAGCTACAAATTTCCTTCCACCCAGCGTTCCCCCAAGTCTCCCGATAAAAATGATACCTCACTTGCGTGGGTAGGCCTAGCGCCGGCGACAGGAAACACCCCAAAGCGCAACGTGGACACATCCTAAATTTGGGAAAAAAACAGAGGTGTTTTTTGCGAAGTGCCTACCTGTAGATTTTGGCCTCTAGCTCAGCCGGCACATAGGGAAACCTACCAAACCTGTGCATTTCTGAAAACTAGAGACCTAGGGGAATCCAAGAAGGGGTGACTTGCGGGGCTCGGACCAGGTTCTGTTACCCAGAATCCTTTGCAAACCTCAAAATTTGGCTAAAAAAACACATGTCCCTCACATTTCTGTGGCAGAAAGTTCTGGAATCTGAGAGGAGCTACAAATTTCCTTCCACCCAGCGTTCCCCCAAGTCTCCCGATAAAAATGATACCTCACTTGCGTGGGTAGGCCTAGCGCCGGCGACAGGAAACACCCCAAAGCGCAACTTGGACACATCCTAAATTTTGGAAAAAAACAGAGGTGTTTTTTGCGAAGTGCCTACCTGTAGATTTTGGCCTGTAGCTCAGCCGGCACCTAGGGAAACCTACCAAACCTGTGCATTTCTGAAAACTAGAGACCTAGGGGAATCCAAGGAGGGGTGACTTGCGGGGCTCGGACCAGGTTCTGTTACCCAGAATCCTTTGCAAACCTCAAAATTTGGCTAAAAAAACACATGTCCCTCACATTTCTGTGGCAGAAAGTTCTGGAATCTGAGAGGAGCTACAAATTTCCTTCCACCCAGCGTTCCCCCAAGTCTCCCGATAAAAATGATACCTCACTTGCGTGGGTAGGCCTAGCGCCGGCGACAGGAAACACCCCAAAGCGCAACGTGGACACATCCTAAATTTTGGAAAAAAACAGAGGTGTTTTTTGCGAAGTGCCTACCTGTAGATTTTGGCCTGTAGCTCAGCCGGCACCTAGGGAAACCTACCAAACCTGTGCATTTCTGAAAACTAGAGACCTAGGGGAATCCAAGGAGGGGTGACTTGCGGGGCTCGGACCAGGTTCTGTTACCCAGAATCCTTTGCAAACCTCAAAATTTGGCTAAAAATACACATGTCCCTCACATTTCTGTGGCAGAAAGTTCTGGAATCTGAGAGGAGCTACAAATTTCCTTCCACCCAGCGTTCCCCCAAGTCTCCCGATAAAAATGATACCTCACTTGCGTGGGTAGGCCTAGCGCCGGCGACAGGAAACACCCCAAAGCGCAACGTGGACACATCCTAAATTTGGGAAAAAAACAGAGGTGTTTTTTGCGAAGTGCCTACCTGTAGATTTTGGCCTGTAGCTCAGCCGGCACCTAGGGAAACCTACCAAACCTGTGCATTTCTGAAAACTAGAGACCTAGGGGAATCCAAGAAGGGGTGACTTGCGGGGCTCGGACCAGGTTCTGTTACCCAGAATCCTTTGCAAACCTCAAAATTTAGCTAAAAAAACACATGTCCCTCACATTTCTGTGGCAGAAAGTTCTGGAATCTGAGAGGAGCTACAAATTTCCTTCCACCCAGCGTTCCCCCAAGTCTCCCGATAAAAATGATACCTCACTTGCGTGGGTAGGCCTAGCGCCGGCGACAGGAAACACCCCAAAGCGCAACGTGGACACATCCTAAATTTTGGAAAAAAACAGAGGTGTTTTTTGCGAAGTGCCTACCTATAGATTTTGGCCTCTAGCTCAGCCGGCACCTAGGGAAACCTACCAAACCTGTGCATTTCTGAAAACTAGAGACCTAGGGGAATCCAAGGAGGGGTGACTTGCGGGGCTCGGACCAGGTTCTGTTACCCAGAATCCTTTGCAAACCTCAAAATTTGGCTAAAAAAACACATGTCCCTCACATTTCTGTGGCAGAAAGTTCTGGAATCTGAGAGGAGCTACAAATTTCCTTCCACCCAGCGTTCCCCCAAGTCTCCCGATAAAAATGATACCTCACTTGCGTGGGTAGGCCTAGCGCCGGCGACAGGAAACACCCCAAAGCGCAACTTGGACACATCCTAAATTTTGGAAAAAAACAGAGGTGTTTTTTGCGAAGTGCCTACCTGTAGATTTTGGCCTGTAGCTCAGCCGGCACCTAGGGAAACCTACCAAACCTGTGCATTTCTGAAAACTAGAGACCTAGGGGAATCCAAGGAGGGGTGACTTGCGGGGCTCGGACCAGGTTCTGTTACCCAGAATCCTTTGCAAACCTCAAAATTTGGCTAAAAAAACACATGTCCCTCACATTTCTGTGGCAGAAAGTTCTGGAATCTGAGAGGAGCTACAAATTTCCTTCCACCCAGCGTTCCCCCAAGTCTCCCGATAAAAATGATACCTCACTTGCGTGGGTAGGCCTAGCGCCGGCGACAGGAAACACCCCAAAGCGCAACGTGGACACATCCTAAATTTTGGAAAAAAACAGAGGTGTTTTTTGCGAAGTGCCTACCTGTAGATTTTGGCCTCTAGCTCAGCCGGCACATAGGGAAACCTACCAAACCTGTGCATTTCTGAAAACTAGAGACCTAGGGGAATCCAAGAAGGGGTGACTTGCGGGGCTCGGACCAGGTTCTGTTACCCAGAATCCTTTGCAAACCTCAAAATTTAGCTAAAAAAACACATGTCCCTCACATTTCTGTGGCAGAAAGTTCTGGAATCTGAGAGGAGCTACAAATTTCCTTCCACCCAGCGTTCCCCCAAGTCTCCCGATAAAAATGATACCTCACTTGCGTGGGTAGGCCTAGCGCCGGCGACAGGAAACACCCCAAAGCGCAACGTGGACACATCCTAAATTTTGGAAAAAAACAGAGGTGTTTTTTGCAAAGTGCCTACCTATAGATTTTGGCCTCTAGCTCAGCCGGCACCTAGGGAAACCTACCAAACCTGTGCATTTCTGAAAACTAGAGACCTAGGGGAATCCAAGGAGGGGTGACTTGCGGGGCTCTGACCAGGTTCTGTTACCCAGAATCCTTTGCAAACCTCAAAATTTGGCTAAAAAAACACATGTCCCTCACATTTCTGTGGCAGAAAGTTCTGGAATCTGAGAGGAGCTACAAATTTCCTTCCACCCAGCGTTCCCCCAAGTCTCCCGATAAAAATGATACCTCACTTGCGTGGGTAGGCCTAGCGCCGGCGACAGGAAACACCCCAAAGCGCAACGTGGACACATCCTAAATTTTGGAAAAAAACAGAGGTGTTTTTTGCGAAGTGCCTACCTGTAGATTTTGGCCTGTAGCTCAGCCGGCACCTAGGGAAACCTACCAAACCTGTGCATTTCTGAAAACTAGAGACCTAGGGGAATCCAAGGAGGGGTGACTTGCGGGGCTCGGACCAGGTTCTGTTACCCAGAATCCTTTGCAAACCTCAAAATTTGGCTAAAAAAACACATGTCCCTCACATTTCTGTGGCAGAAAGTTCTGGAATCTGAGAGGAGCTACAAATTTCCTTCCACCCAGCGTTCCCCCAAGTCTCCCGATAAAAATGATACCTCACTTGCGTGGGTAGGCCTAGCGCCGGCGACAGGAAACACCCCAAAGCGCAACGTGGACACATCCTAAATTTTGGAAAAAAACAGAGGTGTTTTTTGCGAAGTGCCTACCTGTAGATTTTGGCCTCTAGCTCAGCCGGCACCTAGGGAAACCTACCAAACCTGTGCATTTCTGAAAACTAGAGACCTAGGGGAATCCAAGGAGGGGTGACTTGCGGGGCTCGGACCAGGTTCTGTTACCCAGAATCCTTTGCAAACCTCAAAATTTGGCTAAAAATACACATGTCCCTCACATTTCTGTGGCAGAAAGTTCTGGAATCTGAGAGGAGCTACAAATTTCCTTCCACCCAGCGTTCCCCCAAGTCTCCCGATAAAAATGATACCTCACTTGCGTGGGTAGGCCTAGCGCCGGCGACAGGAAACACCCCAAAGCGCAACGTGGACACATCCTAAATTTTGGAAAAAAACAGAGGTGTTTTTTGCGAAGTGCCTACCTGTAGATTTTGGCCTCTAGCTCAGCCGGCACCTAGGGAAACCTACCAAACCTGTGCATTTCTGAAAACTAGAGACCTAGGGGAATCCAAGAAGGGGTGACTTGCGGGGCTCGGACCAGGTTCTGTTACCCAGAATCCTTTGCAAACCTCAAAATTTAGCTAAAAAAACACATGTCCCTCACATTTCTGTGGCAGAAAGTTCTGGAATCTGAGAGGAGCTACAAATTTCCTTCCACCCAGCGTTCCCCCAAGTCTCCCGATAAAAATGATACCTCACTTGCGTGGGTAGGCCTAGCGCCGGCGACAGGAAACACCCCAAAGCGCAACGTGGACACATCCTAAATTTTGGAAAAAAACAGAGGTGTTTTTTGCGAAGTGCCTACCTATAGATTTTGGCCTCTAGCTCAGCCGGCACCTAGGGAAACCTACCAAACCTGTGCATTTCTGAAAACTAGAGACCTAGGGGAATCCAAGGAGGGGTGACTTGCGGGGCTCTGACCAGGTTCTGTTACCCAGAATCCTTTGCAAACCTCAAAATTTGGCTAAAAAAACACATGTCCCTCACATTTCTGTGGCAGAAAGTTCTGGAATCTAAGAGGAGCTACAAATTTCCTTCCACCCAGCGTTCCCCCAAGTCTCCCGATAAAAATGATACCTCACTTGCGTGGGTAGGCCTAGCGCCGGCGACAGGAAACACCCCAAAGCGCAACGTGGACACATCCTAAATTTTGGAAAAAAACAGAGGTGTTTTTTGTGAAGTGCCTACCTGTAGATTTTGGCCTGTAGCTCAGCCGGCACCTAGGGAAACCTACCAAACCTGTGCATTTCTGAAAACTAGAGACCTAGGGGAATCCAAGGAGGGGTGACTTGCGGGGCTCGGACCAGGTTCTGTTACCCAGAATCCTTTGCAAACCTCAAAATTTGGCTAAAAAAACACATGTCCCTCACATTTCTGTGGCAGAAAGTTCTGGAATCTGAGAGGAGCTACAAATTTCCTTCCACCCAGCGTTCCCCCAAGTCTCCCGATAAAAATGATACCTCACTTACGTGGGTAGGCCTAGCGCCGGCGACAGGAAACACTACCAAAGCGCAACGTGGACACATCCTAAATTTTGGAAAAAAACAGAGGTGTTTTTTGCGAAGTGCCTACCTGTAGATTTTGGCCTGTAGCTCAGCCGGCACCTAGGGAAACCTACCAAACCTGTGCATTTCTGAAAACTAGAGACCTAGGGGAATCCAAGGAGGGGAGACTTGTGGGGCTCGGACCAGGTTCTGTTACCCAGAATCCTTTGCAAACCTCAAAATTTGGCTAAAAATACACATGTCCCTCACATTTCTGTGGCAGAAAGTTCTGGAATCTGAGAGGAGCTACAAATTTCCTTCCACCCAGCGTTCCCCCAAGTCTCCCGATAAAAATGATACCTCACTTGCGTGGGTAGGCCCAGCGCCGGCGACAGGAAACACCCCAAAGCGCAACGTGGACACATCCTAAATTTTGGAAAAAAACAGAGGTGTTTTTTGCGAAGTGCCTACCTGTAGATTTTGGCCTGTAGCTCAGCCGGCACCTAGGGAAACCTACCAAACCTGTGCATTTCTGAAAACTAGAGACCTAGGGGAATCCAAGAAGGGGTGACTTGCGGGGCTCGGACCAGGTTCTGTTACCCAGAATCCTTTGCAAACCTCAACATTTAGCTAAAAAAACACATGTCCCTCACATTTCTGTGGCAGAAAGTTCTGGAATCTGAGAGGAGCTACAAATTTCCTTCCACCCAGCGTTCCCCCAAGTCTCCCGATAAAAATGATACCTCACTTGCGTGGGTAGGCCTAGCGCCGGCGACAGGAAACACCCCAAAGCGCAACGTGGACACATCCTAAATTTTGGAAAAAAACAGAGGTGTTTTTTGCGAAGTGCCTACCTGTAGATTTTGGCCTGTAGCTCAGCCGGCACCTAGGGAAACCTACCAAACCTGTGCATTTCTGAAAACTAGAGACCTAGGGGAATCCAAGGAGGGGTGACTTGCGGGGCTCGGACCAGGTTCTGTTACCCAGAATCCTTTGCAAACCTCAAAATTTGGCTAAAAAAACACATGTCCCTCACATTTCTGTGGCAGAAAGTTCTGGAATCTGAGAGGAGCTACAAATTTCCTTCCACCCAGCGTTCCCCCAAGTCTCCCGATAAAAATGATACCTCACTTGCGTGGGTAGGCCTAGCGCCGGCGACAGGAAACACCCCAAAGCGCAACGTGGACACATCCTAAATTTTGGAAAAAAACAGAGGTGTTTTTTGCGAAGTGCCTACCTGTAGATTTTGGCCTGTAGCTCAGCCGGCACCTAGGGAAACCTACCAAACCTGTGCATTTCTGAAAACTAGAGACCTAGGGGAATCCAAGGAGGGGTGACTTGCGGGGCTCGGACCAGGTTCTGTTACCCAGAATCCTTTGCAAACCTCAAAATTTGGCTAAAAAAACACATGTCCCTCACATTTCTGTGGCAGAAAGTTCTGGAATCTGAGAGGAGCTACAAATTTCCTTCCACCCAGCGTTCCCCCAAGTCTCCCGATAAAAATGATACCTCACTTGCGTGGGTAGGTCTAGCGCCGGCGACAGGAAACACCCCAAAGCGCAACGTGGACACATCCTAAATTTAGGAAAAAAACAGAGGTGTTTTTTGCGAAGTGCCTACCTGTAGATTTTGGCCTCTAGCTCAGCCGGCACCTAGGGAAACCTACCAAACCTGTGCATTTCTGAAAACTAGAGACCTAGGGGAATCCAAGGAGGGGTAACTTGCGGGGCTCGGACCAGGTTCTGTTACCCAGAATCCTTTGCAAACCTCAAAATTTGGCTAAAAATACACATGTCCCTCACATTTCTGTGGCAGAAAGTTCTGGAATCTGAGAGGAGCTACAAATTTCCTTCCACCCAGCGTTCCCCCAAGTCTCCCGATAAAAATGATACCTCACTTGCGTGGGTAGGCCTAGCGCCGGCGACAGGAAACACCCCAAAGCGCAACGTGGACACATCCTAAATTTTGGAAAAAAACAGAGGTGTTTTTTGCGAAGTGCCTACCTGTAGATTTTGGCCTGTAGCTCAGCCGGCACCTAGGGAAACCTACCAAACCTGTGCATTTCTGAAAACTAGAGACCTAGGGGAATCCAAGAAGGGGTGACTTGCGGGGCTCGGACCAGGTTCTGTTACCCAGAATCCTTTGCAAACCTCAAAATTTAGCTAAAAAAACACATGTCCCTCACATTTCTGTGGCAGAAAGTTCTGGAATCTGAGAGGAGCTACAAATTGCCTTCCACCCAGCGTTCCCCCAAGTCTCCCGATAAAAATGATACCTCACTTGCGTGGGTAGGCCTAGCGCCGGCGACAGGAAACACCCCAAAGCGCAACGTGGACACATCCTAAATTTTGGAAAAAAACAGAGGTGTTTTTTGCGAAGTGCCTACCTATAGATTTTGGCCTCTAGCTCAGCCGGCACCTAGGGAAACCTACCAAACCTGTGCATTTCTGAAAACTAGAGACCTAGGGGAATCCAAGGAGGGGTGACTTGCGGGGCTCTGACCAGGTTCTGTTACCCAGAATCCTTTGCAAACCTCAAAATTTGGCTAAAAAAACACATGTCCCTCACATTTCTGTGGCAGAAAGTTCTGGAATCTAAGAGGAGCTACAAATTTCCTTCCACCCAGCGTTCCCCCAAGTCTCCCGATAAAAATGATACCTCACTTGCGTGGGTAGGCCTAGCGCCGGCGACAGGAAACACCCCAAAGCGCAACGTGGACACATCCTAAATTTTGGAAAAAAACAGAGGTGTTTTTTGCGAAGTGCCTACCTGTAGATTTTGGCCTGTAGCTCAGCCGGCACCTAGGGAAACCTACCAAACCTGTGCATTTCTGAAAACTAGAGACCTAGGGGAATCCAAGGAGGGGTGACTTGCGGGGCTCGGACCAGGTTCTGTTACCCAGAATCCTTTGCAAACCTCAAAATTTGGCTAAAAAAACACATGTCCCTCACATTTCTGTGGCAGAAAGTTCTGGAATCTGAGAGGAGCTACAAATTTCCTTCCACCCAGCGTTCCCCCAAGTCTCCCGATAAAAATGATACCTCACTTACGTGGGTAGGCCTAGCGCCGGCGACAGGAAACACTACCAAAGCGCAACGTGGACACATCCTAAATTTTGGAAAAAAACAGAGGTGTTTTTTGCGAAGTGCCTACCTGTAGATTTTGGCCTGTAGCTCAGCCGGCACCTAGGGAAACCTACCAAACCTGTGCATTTCTGAAAACTAGAGACCTAGGGGAATCCAAGGAGGGGAGACTTGTGGGGCTCGGACCAGGTTCTGTTACCCAGAATCCTTTGCAAACCTCAAAATTTGGCTAAAAATACACATGTCCCTCACATTTCTGTGGCAGAAAGTTCTGGAATCTGAGAGGAGCTACAAATTTCCTTCCACCCAGCGTTCCCCCAAGTCTCCCGATAAAAATGATACCTCACTTGCGTGGGTAGGCCCAGCGCCGGCGACAGGAAACACCCCAAAGCGCAACGTGGACACATCCTAAATTTTGGAAAAAAACAGAGGTGTTTTTTGCGAAGTGCCTACCTGTAGATTTTGGCCTGTAGCTCAGCCGGCACCTAGGGAAACCTACCAAACCTGTGCATTTCTGAAAACTAGAGACCTAGGGGAATCCAAGAAGGGGTGACTTGCGGGGCTCGGACCAGGTTCTGTTACCCAGAATCCTTTGCAAACCTCAACATTTAGCTAAAAAAACACATGTCCCTCACATTTCTGTGGCAGAAAGTTCTGGAATCTGAGAGGAGCTACAAATTTCCTTCCACCCAGCGTTCCCCCAAGTCTCCCGATAAAAATGATACCTCACTTGCGTGGGTAGGCCTAGCGCCGGCGACAGGAAACACCCCAAAGCGCAACGTGGACACATCCTAAATTTTGGAAAAAAACAGAGGTGTTTTTTGCGAAGTGCCTACCTGTAGATTTTGGCCTGTAGCTCAGCCGGCACCTAGGGAAACCTACCAAACCTGTGCATTTCTGAAAACTAGAGACCTAGGGGAATCCAAGGAGGGGTGACTTGCGGGGCTCGGACCAGGTTCTGTTACCCAGAATCCTTTGCAAACCTCAAAATTTGGCTAAAAAAACACATGTCCCTCACATTTCTGTGGCAGAAAGTTCTGGAATCTGAGAGGAGCTACAAATTTCCTTCCACCCAGCGTTCCCCCAAGTCTCCCGATAAAAATGATACCTCACTTGCGTGGGTAGGCCTAGCGCCGGCGACAGGAAACACCCCAAAGCGCAACGTGGACACATCCTAAATTTTGGAAAAAAACAGAGGTGTTTTTTGCGAAGTGCCTACCTGTAGATTTTGGCCTGTAGCTCAGCCGGCACCTAGGGAAACCTACCAAACCTGTGCATTTCTGAAAACTAGAGACCTAGGGGAATCCAAGGAGGGGTGACTTGCGGGGCTCGGACCAGGTTCTGTTACCCAGAATCCTTTGCAAACCTCAAAATTTGGCTAAAAAAACACATGTCCCTCACATTTCTGTGGCAGAAAGTTCTGGAATCTGAGAGGAGCTACAAATTTCCTTCCACCCAGCGTTCCCCCAAGTCTCCCGATAAAAATGATACCTCACTTGCGTGGGTAGGTCTAGCGCCGGCGACAGGAAACACCCCAAAGCGCAACGTGGACACATCCTAAATTTAGGAAAAAAACAGAGGTGTTTTTTGCGAAGTGCCTACCTGTAGATTTTGGCCTCTAGCTCAGCCGGCACCTAGGGAAACCTACCAAACCTGTGCATTTCTGAAAACTAGAGACCTAGGGGAATCCAAGGAGGGGTAACTTGCGGGGCTCGGACCAGGTTCTGTTACCCAGAATCCTTTGCAAACCTCAAAATTTGGCTAAAAATACACATGTCCCTCACATTTCTGTGGCAGAAAGTTCTGGAATCTGAGAGGAGCTACAAATTTCCTTCCACCCAGCGTTCCCCCAAGTCTCCCGATAAAAATGATACCTCACTTGCGTGGGTAGGCCTAGCGCCGGCGACAGGAAACACCCCAAAGCGCAACGTGGACACATCCTAAATTTTGGAAAAAAACAGAGGTGTTTTTTGCGAAGTGCCTACCTGTAGATTTTGGCCTGTAGCTCAGCCGGCACCTAGGGAAACCTACCAAACCTGTGCATTTCTGAAAACTAGAGACCTAGGGGAATCCAAGAAGGGGTGACTTGCGGGGCTCGGACCAGGTTCTGTTACCCAGAATCCTTTGCAAACCTCAAAATTTAGCTAAAAAAACACATGTCCCTCACATTTCTGTGGCAGAAAGTTCTGGAATCTGAGAGGAGCTACAAATTGCCTTACACCCAGCGTTCCCCCAAGTCTCCCGATAAAAATGATACCTCACTTGCGTGGGTAGGCCTAGCGCCGGCGACAGGAAACACCCCAAAGCGCAACGTGGACACATTCTAAATTTTGGAAAAAAACAGAGGTGTTTTTTGCGAAGTGCCTACCTATAGATTTTGGCCTCTAGCTCAGCCGGCACCTAGGGAAACCTACCAAACCTGTGCATTTCTGAAAACTAGAGACCTAGGGGAATCCAAGGAGGGGTGACTTGCGGGGCTCTGACCAGGTTCTGTTACCCAGAATCCTTTGCAAACCTCAAAATTTGGCTAAAAAAACACATGTCCCTCACATTTCTGTGGCAGAAAGTTCTGGAATCTAAGAGGAGCTACAAATTTCCTTCCACCCAGCGTTCCCCCAAGTCTCCCGATAAAAATGATACCTCACTTGCGTGGGTAGGCCTAGCGCCGGCGACAGGAAACACCCCAAAGCGCAACGTGGACACATCCTAAATTTTGGAAAAAAACAGAGGTGTTTTTTGCGAAGTGCCTACCTGTAGATTTTGGCCTGTAGCTCAGCCGGCACCTAGGGAAACCTACCAAACCTGTGCATTTCTGAAAACTAGAGACCTAGGGGAATCCAAGGAGGGGTGACTTGCGGGGCTCGGACCAGGTTCTGTTACCCAGAATCCTTTGCAAACCTCAAAATTTGGCTAAAAAAACACATGTCCCTCACATTTCTGTGGCAGAAAGTTCTGGAATCTGAGAGGAGCTACAAATTTCCTTCCACCCAGCGTTCCCCCAAGTCTCCCGATAAAAATGATACCTCACTTACGTGGGTAGGCCTAGCGCCGGCGACAGGAAACACTACCAAAGCGCAACGTGGACACATCCTAAATTTTGGAAAAAAACAGAGGTGTTTTTTGCGAAGTGCCTACCTGTAGATTTTGGCCTGTAGCTCAGCCGGCACCTAGGGAAACCTACCAAACCTGTGCATTTCTGAAAACTAGAGACCTAGGGGAATCCAAGGAGGGGAGACTTGTGGGGCTCGGACCAGGTTCTGTTACCCAGAATCCTTTGCAAACCTCAAAATTTGGCTAAAAATACACATGTCCCTCACATTTCTGTGGCAGAAAGTTCTGGAATCTGAGAGGAGCTACAAATTTCCTTCCACCCAGCGTTCCCCCAAGTCTCCCGATAAAAATGATACCTCACTTGCGTGGGTAGGCCCAGCGCCGGCGACAGGAAACACCCCAAAGCGCAACGTGGACACATCCTAAATTTTGGAAAAAAACAGAGGTGTTTTTTGCGAAGTGCCTACCTGTAGATTTTGGCCTGTAGCTCAGCCGGCACCTAGGGAAACCTACCAAACCTGTGCATTTCTGAAAACTAGAGACCTAGGGGAATCCAAGAAGGGGTGACTTGCGGGGCTCGGACCAGGTTCTGTTACCCAGAATCCTTTGCAAACCTCAACATTTAGCTAAAAAAACACATGTCCCTCACATTTCTGTGGCAGAAAGTTCTGGAATCTGAGAGGAGCTACAAATTTCCTTCCACCCAGCGTTCCCCCAAGTCTCCCGATAAAAATGATACCTCACTTGCGTGGGTAGGCCTAGCGCCGGCGACAGGAAACACCCCAAAGCGCAACGTGGACACATCCTAAATTTTGGAAAAAAACAGAGGTGTTTTTTGCGAAGTGCCTACCTGTAGATTTTGGCCTGTAGCTCAGCCGGCACCTAGGGAAACCTACCAAACCTGTGCATTTCTGAAAACTAGAGACCTAGGGGAATCCAAGGAGGGGTGACTTGCGGGGCTCGGACCAGGTTCTGTTACCCAGAATCCTTTGCAAACCTCAAAATTTGGCTAAAAAAACACATGTCCCTCACATTTCTGTGGCAGAAAGTTCTGGAATCTGAGAGGAGCTACAAATTTCCTTCCACCCAGCGTTCCCCCAAGTCTCCCGATAAAAATGATACCTCACTTGCGTGGGTAGGCCTAGCGCCGGCGACAGGAAACACCCCAAAGCGCAACGTGGACACATCCTAAATTTTGGAAAAAAACAGAGGTGTTTTTTGCGAAGTGCCTACCTGTAGATTTTGGCCTGTAGCTCAGCCGGCACCTAGGGAAACCTACCAAACCTGTGCATTTCTGAAAACTAGAGACCTAGGGGAATCCAAGGAGGGGTGACTTGCGGGGCTCGGACCAGGTTCTGTTACCCAGAATCCTTTGCAAACCTCAAAATTTGGCTAAAAAAACACATGTCCCTCACATTTCTGTGGCAGAAAGTTCTGGAATCTGAGAGGAGCTACAAATTTCCTTCCACCCAGCGTTCCCCCAAGTCTCCCGATAAAAATGATACCTCACTTGCGTGGGTAGGTCTAGCGCCGGCGACAGGAAACACCCCAAAGCGCAACGTGGACACATCCTAAATTTAGGAAAAAAACAGAGGTGTTTTTTGCGAAGTGCCTACCTGTAGATTTTGGCCTCTAGCTCAGCCGGCACCTAGGGAAACCTACCAAACCTGTGCATTTCTGAAAACTAGAGACCTAGGGGAATCCAAGGAGGGGTAACTTGCGGGGCTCGGACCAGGTTCTGTTACCCAGAATCCTTTGCAAACCTCAAAATTTGGCTAAAAATACACATGTCCCTCACATTTCTGTGGCAGAAAGTTCTGGAATCTGAGAGGAGCTACAAATTTCCTTCCACCCAGCGTTCCCCCAAGTCTCCCGATAAAAATGATACCTCACTTGCGTGGGTAGGCCTAGCGCCGGCGACAGGAAACACCCCAAAGCGCAACGTGGACACATCCTAAATTTTGGAAAAAAACAGAGGTGTTTTTTGCGAAGTGCCTACCTGTAGATTTTGGCCTGTAGCTCAGCCGGCACCTAGGGAAACCTACCAAACCTGTGCATTTCTGAAAACTAGAGACCTAGGGGAATCCAAGAAGGGGTGACTTGCGGGGCTCGGACCAGGTTCTGTTACCCAGAATCCTTTGCAAACCTCAAAATTTAGCTAAAAAAACACATGTCCCTCACATTTCTGTGGCAGAAAGTTCTGGAATCTGAGAGGAGCTACAAATTGCCTTCCACCCAGCGTTCCCCCAAGTCTCCCGATAAAAATGATACCTCACTTGCGTGGGTAGGCCTAGCGCCGGCGACAGGAAACACCCCAAAGCGCAACGTGGACACATTCTAAATTTTGGAAAAAAACAGAGGTGTTTTTTGCGAAGTGCCTACCTATAGATTTTGGCCTCTAGCTCAGCCGGCACCTAGGGAAACCTACCAAACCTGTGCATTTCTGAAAACTAGAGACCTAGGGGAATCCAAGGAGGGGTGACTTGCGGGGCTCTGACCAGGTTCTGTTACCCAGAATCCTTTGCAAACCTCAAAATTTAGCTAAAAAAACACATGTCCCTCACATTTCTGTGGCAGAAAGTTCTGGAATCTGAGAGGAGCTACAAATTTCCTTCCACCCAGCGTTCCCCCAAGTCTCCCGATAAAAATGATACCTCACTTGCGTGGGTAGGCCTAGCGCCGGCGACAGGAAACACCCCAAAGCGCAACGTGGACACATCCTAAATTTTGGAAAAAAACAGAGGTGTTTTTTGCGAAGTGCCTACCTGTAGATTTTGGCCTGTAGCTCAGCCGGCACCTAGGGAAACCTACCAAACCTGTGCATTACTGAAAACTAGAGACCTAGGGGAATCCAAGGAGGGGTGACTTGCGGGGCTCGGACCAGGTTCTGTTACCCAGAATCCTTTGCAAACCTCAAAATTTGGCTAAAAAAACACATGTCCCTCACATTTCTGTGGCAGAAAGTTCTGGAATCTGAGAGGAGCTACAAATTTCCTTCCACCCAGCGTTCCCCCAAGTCTCCCGATAAAAATGATACCTCACTTGCGTGGGTAGGCCTAGCGCCGGCGACAGGAAACACCCCAAAGCGCAACGTGGACACATCCTAAATTTTGGAAAAAAACAGAGGTGTTTTTTGCGAAGTGCCTACCTGTAGATTTTGGTCTGTAGCTCAGCCGGCACCTAGGGAAACCTACCAAACCTGTGCATTTCTGAAAACTAGAGACCTAGGGGAATCCAAGGAGGGGTGACTTGCGGGGCTCGGACCAGGTTCTGTTACCCAGAATCCTTTGCAAACCTCAAAATTTGGCTAAAAAAACACATGTCCCTCACATTTCTGTGGCAGAAAGTTCTGGAATCTGAGAGGAGCTACAAATTTCCTTCCACCCAGCGTTCCCCCAAGTCTCCCGATAAAAATGATACCTCACTTGCGTGGGTAGGCCTAGCACCGGCGACAGGAAACACCCCAAAGCGCAACGTGGACACATCCTAAATTTTGGAAAAAAACAGAGGTGTTTTTTGCGAAGTGCCTACCTGTAGATTTTGGCCTCTAGCTCAGCCGGCACCTAGGGAAACCTACCAAACCTGTGCATTTCTGAAAACTAGAGACCTAGGGGAATCCAAGAAGGGGTGACTTGCGGGGCTCGGACCAGGTTCTGTTACCCAGAATCCTTTGCAAACCTCAAAATTTAGCTAAAAAAACACATGTCCCTCACATTTCTGTGGCAGAAAGTTCTGGAATCTGAGAGGAGCTACAAATTTCCTTCCACCCAGCGTTCCCCCAAGTCTCCCGATAAAAATGATACCTCACTTGCGTGGGTAGGCCTAGCGCCGGCGACAGGAAACACCCCAAAGCGCAACGTGGACACATCCTAAATTATGGAAAAAAACAGAGGTGTTTTTTGCGAAGTGCCTACCTATAGATTTTGGCCTCTAGCTCAGCCGGCACCTAGGGAAACCTACCAAACCTGTGCATTTCTGAAAACTAGAGACCTAGGGGAATCCAAGGAGGGGTGACTTGCGGGGCTCTGACCAGGTTCTGTTACCCAGAATCCTTTGCGAACCTCAAAATTTGGCTAAAAAAACACATGTCCCTCACATTTCTGTGGCAGAAAGTTCTGGAATCTGAGAGGAGCTACAAATTTCCTTCCACCCAGCGTTCCCCCAAGTCTCCCGATAAAAATGATACCTCACTTGCGTGGGTAGGCCTAGCGCCGGCGACAGGAAACACCCCAAAGCGCAACGTGGACACATCCTAAATTTTGGAAAAAAAACTGTGGTGTTTTTTGCGAAGTGCCTACCTGTAGATTTTGGCCTGTAGCTCAGCCGGCACCTAGGGAAACCTACCAAACCTGTGCATTTCTGAAAACTAGAGACCTAGGGGAATCCAAGGAGGGGTGACTTGCGGGACTCGGACCAGGTTCTGTTACCCAGAATCCTTTGCAAACCTCAAAATTTAGCTAAAAAAACACATGTCCCTCACATTTCTGTGGCAGAAAGTTCTGGAATCTGAGAGGAGCTACAAATTTCCTTCCACCCAGCGTTCCCCCAAGTCTCCCGATAAAAATGATACCTCACTTGCGTGGGTAGGCCTAGCGCCGGCGACAGGAAACACCCCAAAGCGCAACGTGGACACATCCTAAAATTTGGAAAAAAACAGAGGTGTTTTTTGCGAAGTGCCTACCTATAGATTTTGGCCTCTAGCTCAGCCGGCACCTAGGGAAACCTACCAAACCTGTGCATTTCTGAAAACTAGAGACCTAGGGGAATCCAAGGAGGGGTGACTTGCGGGGCTCGGACCAGGTTCTGTTACCCAGAATCCTTTGCAAACCTCAAAATTTGGCTAAAAAAACACATGTCCCTCACATTTCTGTGGCAGAAAGTTCTGGAATCTGAGAGGAGCTACAAATTTCCTTCCACCCAGCGTTCCCCCAAGTCTCCCGATAAAAATGATACCTCACTTGCGTGGGTAGGCCTAGCGCCGGCGACAGGAAACACCCCAAAGCGCAACGTGGACACATCCTAAATTTTGGAAAAAAACAGAGGTGTTTTTTGCGAAGTGCCTACCTATAGATTTTGGCCTCTAGCTCAGCCGGCACCTAGGGAAACCTACCAAACCTGTGCATTTCTGAAAACTAGAGACCTAGGGGAATCCAAGGAGGGGTGACTTGCGGGGCTCGGACCAGGTTCTGTTACCCAGAATCCTTTGCAAACCTCAAAATTTGGCTAAAAAAACACATGTCCCTCACATTTCTGTGGCAGAAAGTTCTGGAATCTGAGAGGAGCTACAAATTTCCTTCCACCCAGCGTTCCCCCAAGTCTCCCGATAAAAATGATACCTCACTTGCGTGGGTAGGCCTAGCGCCGGCGACAGGAAACACCCCAAAGCGCAACTTGGACACATCCTAAATTTTGGAAAAAAACAGAGGTGTTTTTTGCGAAGTGCCTACCTGTAGATTTTGGCCTGTAGCTCAGCCGGCACCTAGGGAAACCTACCAAACCTGTGCATTTCTGAAAACTAGAGACCTAGGGGAATCCAAGGAGGGGTGACTTGCGGGGCTCGGACCAGGTTCTGTTACCCAGAATCCTTTGCAAACCTCAAAATTTGGCTAAAAAAACACATGTCCCTCACATTTCTGTGGCAGAAAGTTCTGGAATCTGAGAGGAGCTACAAATTTCCTTCCACCCAGCGTTCCCCCAAGTCTCCCGATAAAAATGATACCTCACTTGCGTGGGTAGGCCTAGCGCCGGCGACAGGAAACACCCCAAAGCGCAACGTGGACACATCCTAAATTTTGGAAAAAAACAGAGGTGTTTTTTGCGAAGTGCCTACCTGTAGATTTTGGCCTGTAGCTCAGCCGGCACCTAGGGAAACCTACCAAACCTGTGCATTTCTGAAAACTAGAGACCTAGGGGAATCCAAGGAGGGGTGACTTGCGGGGCTCGGACCAGGTTCTGTTACCCAGAATCCTTTGCAAACCTCAAAATTTGGCTAAAAATACACATGTCCCTCACATTTCTGTGGCAGAAAGTTCTGGAATCTGAGAGGAGCTACAAATTTCCTTCCACCCAGCGTTCCCCCAAGTCTCCCGATAAAAATGATACCTCACTTGCGTGGGTAGGCCTAGCGCCGGCGACAGGAAACACCCCAAAGCGCAACGTGGACACATCCTAAATTTGGGGGAAAAAACAGAGGTGTTTTTTGCGAAGTGCCTACCTGTAGATTTTGGCCTCTAGCTCAGCCGGCACATAGGGAAACCTACCAAACCTGTGCATTTCTGAAAACTAGAGACCTAGGGGAATCCAAGAAGGGGTGACTTGCGGGGCTCGGACCAGGTTCTGTTACCCAGAATCCTTTGCAAACCTCAAAATTTAGCTAAAAAAACACATGTCCCTCACATTTCTGTGGCAGAAAGTTCTGGAATCTGAGAGGAGCTACAAATTTCCTTCCACCCAGCGTTCCCCCAAGTCTCCCGATAAAAATGATACCTCACTTGCGTGGGTAGGCCTAGCGCCGGCGACAGGAAACACCCCAAAGCGCAACGTGGACACATCCTAAATTTTGGAAAAAAACAGAGGTGTTTTTTGCGAAGTGCCTACCTATAGATTTTGGCCTCTAGCTCAGCCGGCACCTAGGGAAACCTACCAAACCTGTGCATTTCTGAAAACTAGAGACCTAGGGGAATCCAAGGAGGGGTGACTTGCGGGGCTCTGACCAGGTTCTGTTACCCAGAATCCTTTGCAAACCTCAAAATTTGGCTAAAAAAACACATGTCCCTCACATTTCTGTGGCAGAAAGTTCTGGAATCTGAGAGGAGCTACAAATTTCCTTCCACCCAGCGTTCCCCCAAGTCTCCCGATAAAAATGATACCTCACTTGCGTGGGTAGGCCTAGCGCCGGCGACAGGAAACACCCCAAAGCGCAACGTGGACACATCCTAAATTTTGGAAAAAAACAGAGGTGTTTTTTGCGAAGTGCCTACCTGTAGATTTTGGCCTGTAGCTCAGCCGGCACCTAGGGAAACCTACCAAACCTGTGCATTTCTGAAAACTAGAGACCTAGGGGAATCCAAGGAGGGGTGACTTGCGGGGCTCGGACCAGGTTCTGTTACCCAGAATCCTTTGCAAACCTCAAAATTTGGCTAAAAAAACACATGTCCCTCACATTTCTGTGGCAGAAAGTTCTGGAATCTGAGAGGAGCTACAAATTTCCTTCCACCCAGCGTTCCCCCAAGTCTCCCGATAAAAATGATACCTCACTTGCGTGGGTAGGCCTAGCGCCGGCGACAGGAAACACCCCAAAGCGCAACGTGGACACATCCTAAATTTTGGAAAAAAACAGAGGTGTTTTTTGCGAAGTGCCTACCTGTAGATTTTGGCCTCTAGCTCAGCCGGCACCTAGGGAAACCTACCAAACCTGTGCATTTCTGAAAACTAGAGACCTAGGGGAATCCAAGGAGGGGTGACTTGCGGGGCTCGGACCAGGTTCTGTTACCCAGAATCCTTTGCAAACCTCAAAATTTGGCTAAAAATACACATGTCCCTCACATTTCTGTGGCAGAAAGTTCTGGAATCTGAGAGGAGCTACAAATTTCCTTCCACCCAGCGTTCCCCCAAGTCTCCCGATAAAAATGATACCTCACTTGCGTGGGTAGGCCTAGCGCCGGCGACAGGAAACACCCCAAAGCGCAACGTGGACACATCCTAAATTTTGGAAAAAAACAGAGGTGTTTTTTGCGAAGTGCCTACCTGTAGATTTTGGCCTCTAGCTCAGCCGGCACCTAGGGAAACCTACCAAACCTGTGCATTTCTGAAAACTAGAGACCTAGGGGAATCCAAGAAGGGGTGACTTGCGGGGCTCGGACCAGGTTCTGTTACCCAGAATCCTTTGCAAACCTCAAAATTTAGCTAAAAAAACACATGTCCCTCACATTTCTGTGGCAGAAAGTTCTGGAATCTGAGAGGAGCTACAAATTTCCTTCCACCCAGCGTTCCCCCAAGTCTCCCGATAAAAATGATACCTCACTTGCGTGGGTAGGCCTAGCGCCGGCGACAGGAAACACCCCAAAGCGCAACGTGGACACATCCTAAATTTTGGAAAAAAACAGAGGTGTTTTTTGCGAAGTGCCTACCTATAGATTTTGGCCTCTAGCTCAGCCGGCACCTAGGGAAACCTACCAAACCTGTGCATTTCTGAAAACTAGAGACCTAGGGGAATCCAAGGAGGGGTGACTTGCGGGGCTCTGACCAGGTTCTGTTACCCAGAATCCTTTGCAAACCTCAAAATTTGGCTAAAAAAACACATGTCCCTCACATTTCTGTGGCAGAAAGTTCTGGAATCTAAGAGGAGCTACAAATTTCCTTCCACCCAGCGTTCCCCCAAGTCTCCCGATAAAAATGATACCTCACTTGCGTGGGTAGGCCTAGCGCCGGCGACAGGAAACACCCCAAAGCGCAACGTGGACACATCCTAAATTTTGGAAAAAAACAGAGGTGTTTTTTGTGAAGTGCCTACCTGTAGATTTTGGCCTGTAGCTCAGCCGGCACCTAGGGAAACCTACCAAACCTGTGCATTTCTGAAAACTAGAGACCTAGGGGAATCCAAGGAGGGGTGACTTGCGGGGCTCGGACCAGGTTCTGTTACCCAGAATCCTTTGCAAACCTCAAAATTTGGCTAAAAAAACACATGTCCCTCACATTTCTGTGGCAGAAAGTTCTGGAATCTGAGAGGAGCTACAAATTTCCTTCCACCCAGCGTTCCCCCAAGTCTCCCGATAAAAATGATACCTCACTTACGTGGGTAGGCCTAGCGCCGGCGACAGGAAACACTACCAAAGCGCAACGTGGACACATCCTAAATTTTGGAAAAAAACAGAGGTGTTTTTTGCGAAGTGCCTACCTGTAGATTTTGGCCTGTAGCTCAGCCGGCACCTAGGGAAACCTACCAAACCTGTGCATTTCTGAAAACTAGAGACCTAGGGGAATCCAAGGAGGGGAGACTTGTGGGGCTCGGACCAGGTTCTGTTACCCAGAATCCTTTGCAAACCTCAAAATTTGGCTAAAAATACACATGTCCCTCACATTTCTGTGGCAGAAAGTTCTGGAATCTGAGAGGAGCTACAAATTTCCTTCCACCCAGCGTTCCCCCAAGTCTCCCGATAAAAATGATACCTCACTTGCGTGGGTAGGCCCAGCGCCGGCGACAGGAAACACCCCAAAGCGCAACGTGGACACATCCTAAATTTTGGAAAAAAACAGAGGTGTTTTTTGCGAAGTGCCTACCTGTAGATTTTGGCCTGTAGCTCAGCCGGCACCTAGGGAAACCTACCAAACCTGTGCATTTCTGAAAACTAGAGACCTAGGGGAATCCAAGAAGGGGTGACTTGCGGGGCTCGGACCAGGTTCTGTTACCCAGAATCCTTTGCAAACCTCAACATTTAGCTAAAAAAACACATGTCCCTCACATTTCTGTGGCAGAAAGTTCTGGAATCTGAGAGGAGCTACAAATTTCCTTCCACCCAGCGTTCCCCCAAGTCTCCCGATAAAAATGATACCTCACTTGCGTGGGTAGGCCTAGCGCCGGCGACAGGAAACACCCCAAAGCGCAACGTGGACACATCCTAAATTTTGGAAAAAAAACAGAGGTGTTTTTTGCGAAGTGCCTACCTGTAGATTTTGGCCTGTAGCTCAGCCGGCACCTAGGGAAACCTACCAAACCTGTGCATTTCTGAAAACTAGAGACCTAGGGGAATCCAAGGAGGGGTGACTTGCGGGGCTCGGACCAGGTTCTGTTACCCAGAATCCTTTGCAAACCTCAAAATTTGGCTAAAAAAAACACATGTCCCTCACATTTCTGTGGCAGAAAGTTCTGGAATCTGAGAGGAGCTACAAATTTCCTTCCACCCAGCGTTCCCCCAAGTCTCCCGATAAAAATGATACCTCACTTGCGTGGGTAGGCCTAGCGCCGGCGACAGGAAACACCCCAAAGCGCAACGTGGACACATCCTAAATTTTGGAAAAAAACAGAGGTGTTTTTTGCGAAGTGCCTACCTGTAGATTTTGGCCTGTAGCTCAGCCGGCACCTAGGGAAACCTACCAAACCTGTGCATTTCTGAAAACTAGAGACCTAGGGGAATCCAAGGAGGGGTGACTTGCGGGGCTCGGACCAGGTTCTGTTACCCAGAATCCTTTGCAAACCTCAAAATTTGGCTAAAAAAACACATGTCCCTCACATTTCTGTGGCAGAAAGTTCTGGAATCTGAGAGGAGCTACAAATTTCCTTCCACCCAGCGTTCCCCCAAGTCTCCCGATAAAAATGATACCTCACTTGCGTGGGTAGGTCTAGCGCCGGCGACAGGAAACACCCCAAAGCGCAACGTGGACACATCCTAAATTTAGGAAAAAAACAGAGGTGTTTTTTGCGAAGTGCCTACCTGTAGATTTTGGCCTCTAGCTCAGCCGGCACCTAGGGAAACCTACCAAACCTGTGCATTTCTGAAAACTAGAGACCTAGGGGAATCCAAGGAGGGGTAACTTGCGGGGCTCGGACCAGGTTCTGTTACCCAGAATCCTTTGCAAACCTCAAAATTTGGCTAAAAATACACATGTCCCTCACATTTCTGTGGCAGAAAGTTCTGGAATCTGAGAGGAGCTACAAATTTCCTTCCACCCAGCGTTCCCCCAAGTCTCCCGATAAAAATGATACCTCACTTGCGTGGGTAGGCCTAGCGCCGGCGACAGGAAACACCCCAAAGCGCAACGTGGACACATCCTAAATTTTGGAAAAAAACAGAGGTGTTTTTTGCGAAGTGCCTACCTGTAGATTTTGGCCTGTAGCTCAGCCGGCACCTAGGGAAACCTACCAAACCTGTGCATTTCTGAAAACTAGAGACCTAGGGGAATCCAAGAAGGGGTGACTTGCGGGGCTCGGACCAGGTTCTGTTACCCAGAATCCTTTGCAAACCTCAAAATTTAGCTAAAAAAACACATGTCCCTCACATTTCTGTGGCAGAAAGTTCTGGAATCTGAGAGGAGCTACAAATTGCCTTCCACCCAGCGTTCCCCCAAGTCTCCCGATAAAAATGATACCTCACTTGCGTGGGTAGGCCTAGCGCCGGCGACAGGAAACACCCCAAAGCGCAACGTGGACACATCCTAAATTTTGGAAAAAAACAGAGGTGTTTTTTGCGAAGTGCCTACCTATAGATTTTGGCCTCTAGCTCAGCCGGCACCTAGGGAAACCTACCAAACCTGTGCATTTCTGAAAACTAGAGACCTAGGGGAATCCAAGGAGGGGTGACTTGCGGGGCTCTGACCAGGTTCTGTTACCCAGAATCCTTTGCAAACCTCAAAATTTGGCTAAAAAAACACATGTCCCTCACATTTCTGTGGCAGAAAGTTCTGGAATCTAAGAGGAGCTACAAATTTCCTTCCACCCAGCGTTCCCCCAAGTCTCCCGATAAAAATGATACCTCACTTGCGTGGGTAGGCCTAGCGCCGGCGACAGGAAACACCCCAAAGCGCAACGTGGACACATCCTAAATTTTGGAAAAAAACAGAGGTGTTTTTTGCGAAGTGCCTACCTGTAGATTTTGGCCTGTAGCTCAGCCGGCACCTAGGGAAACCTACCAAACCTGTGCATTTCTGAAAACTAGAGACCTAGGGGAATCCAAGGAGGGGTGACTTGCGGGGCTCGGACCAGGTTCTGTTACCCAGAATCCTTTGCAAACCTCAAAATTTGGCTAAAAAAACACATGTCCCTCACATTTCTGTGGCAGAAAGTTCTGGAATCTGAGAGGAGCTACAAATTTCCTTCCACCCAGCGTTCCCCCAAGTCTCCCGATAAAAATGATACCTCACTTACGTGGGTAGGCCTAGCGCCGGCGACAGGAAACACTACCAAAGCGCAACGTGGACACATCCTAAATTTTGGAAAAAAACAGAGGTGTTTTTTGCGAAGTGCCTACCTGTAGATTTTGGCCTGTAGCTCAGCCGGCACCTAGGGAAACCTACCAAACCTGTGCATTTCTGAAAACTAGAGACCTAGGGGAATCCAAGGAGGGGAGACTTGTGGGGCTCGGACCAGGTTCTGTTACCCAGAATCCTTTGCAAACCTCAAAATTTGGCTAAAAATACACATGTCCCTCACATTTCTGTGGCAGAAAGTTCTGGAATCTGAGAGGAGCTACAAATTTCCTTCCACCCAGCGTTCCCCCAAGTCTCCCGATAAAAATGATACCTCACTTGCGTGGGTAGGCCCAGCGCCGGCGACAGGAAACACCCCAAAGCGCAACGTGGACACATCCTAAATTTTGGAAAAAAACAGAGGTGTTTTTTGCGAAGTGCCTACCTGTAGATTTTGGCCTGTAGCTCAGCCGGCACCTAGGGAAACCTACCAAACCTGTGCATTTCTGAAAACTAGAGACCTAGGGGAATCCAAGAAGGGGTGACTTGCGGGGCTCGGACCAGGTTCTGTTACCCAGAATCCTTTGCAAACCTCAACATTTAGCTAAAAAAACACATGTCCCTCACATTTCTGTGGCAGAAAGTTCTGGAATCTGAGAGGAGCTACAAATTTCCTTCCACCCAGCGTTCCCCCAAGTCTCCCGATAAAAATGATACCTCACTTGCGTGGGTAGGCCTAGCGCCGGCGACAGGAAACACCCCAAAGCGCAACGTGGACACATCCTAAATTTTGGAAAAAAACAGAGGTGTTTTTTGCGAAGTGCCTACCTGTAGATTTTGGCCTGTAGCTCAGCCGGCACCTAGGGAAACCTACCAAACCTGTGCATTTCTGAAAACTAGAGACCTAGGGGAATCCAAGGAGGGGTGACTTGCGGGGCTCGGACCAGGTTCTGTTACCCAGAATCCTTTGCAAACCTCAAAATTTGGCTAAAAAAACACATGTCCCTCACATTTCTGTGGCAGAAAGTTCTGGAATCTGAGAGGAGCTACAAATTTCCTTCCACCCAGCGTTCCCCCAAGTCTCCCGATAAAAATGATACCTCACTTGCGTGGGTAGGCCTAGCGCCGGCGACAGGAAACACCCCAAAGCGCAACGTGGACACATCCTAAATTTTGGAAAAAAACAGAGGTGTTTTTTGCGAAGTGCCTACCTGTAGATTTTGGCCTGTAGCTCAGCCGGCACCTAGGGAAACCTACCAAACCTGTGCATTTCTGAAAACTAGAGACCTAGGGGAATCCAAGGAGGGGTGACTTGCGGGGCTCGGACCAGGTTCTGTTACCCAGAATCCTTTGCAAACCTCAAAATTTGGCTAAAAAAACACATGTCCCTCACATTTCTGTGGCAGAAAGTTCTGGAATCTGAGAGGAGCTACAAATTTCCTTCCACCCAGCGTTCCCCCAAGTCTCCCGATAAAAATGATACCTCACTTGCGTGGGTAGGTCTAGCGCCGGCGACAGGAAACACCCCAAAGCGCAACGTGGACACATCCTAAATTTAGGAAAAAAACAGAGGTGTTTTTTGCGAAGTGCCTACCTGTAGATTTTGGCCTCTAGCTCAGCCGGCACCTAGGGAAACCTACCAAACCTGTGCATTTCTGAAAACTAGAGACCTAGGGGAATCCAAGGAGGGGTAACTTGCGGGGCTCGGACCAGGTTCTGTTACCCAGAATCCTTTGCAAACCTCAAAATTTGGCTAAAAATACACATGTCCCTCACATTTCTGTGGCAGAAAGTTCTGGAATCTGAGAGGAGCTACAAATTTCCTTCCACCCAGCGTTCCCCCAAGTCTCCCGATAAAAATGATACCTCACTTGCGTGGGTAGGCCTAGCGCCGGCGACAGGAAACACCCCAAAGCGCAACGTGGACACATCCTAAATTTTGGAAAAAAACAGAGGTGTTTTTTGCGAAGTGCCTACCTGTAGATTTTGGCCTGTAGCTCAGCCGGCACCTAGGGAAACCTACCAAACCTGTGCATTTCTGAAAACTAGAGACCTAGGGGAATCCAAGAAGGGGTGACTTGCGGGGCTCGGACCAGGTTCTGTTACCCAGAATCCTTTGCAAACCTCAAAATTTAGCTAAAAAAACACATGTCCCTCACATTTCTGTGGCAGAAAGTTCTGGAATCTGAGAGGAGCTACAAATTGCCTTCCACCCAGCGTTCCCCCAAGTCTCCCGATAAAAATGATACCTCACTTGCGTGGGTAGGCCTAGCGCCGGCGACAGGAAACACCCCAAAGCGCAACGTGGACACATTCTAAATTTTGGAAAAAAACAGAGGTGTTTTTTGCGAAGTGCCTACCTATAGATTTTGGCCTCTAGCTCAGCCGGCACCTAGGGAAACCTACCAAACCTGTGCATTTCTGAAAACTAGAGACCTAGGGGAATCCAAGGAGGGGTGACTTGCGGGGCTCTGACCAGGTTCTGTTACCCAGAATCCTTTGCAAACCTCAAAATTTGGCTAAAAAAACACATGTCCCTCACATTTCTGTGGCAGAAAGTTCTGGAATCTGAGAGGAGCTACAAATTTCCTTCCACCCAGCGTTCCCCCAAGTCTCCCGATAAAAATGATACCTCACTTGCGTGGGTAGGCCTAGCGCCGGCGACAGGAAACACCCCAAAGCGCAACGTGGACACATCCTAAATTTTGGAAAAAAACAGAGGTGTTTTTTGCGAAGTGCCTACCTGTAGATTTTGGCCTGTAGCTCAGCCGGCACCTAGGGAAACCTACCAAACCTGTGCATTACTGAAAACTAGAGACCTAGGGGAATCCAAGGAGGGGTGACTTGCGGGGCTCGGACCAGGTTCTGTTACCCAGAATCCTTTGCAAACCTCAAAATTTGGCTAAAAAAACACATGTCCCTCACATTTCTGTGGCAGAAAGTTCTGGAATCTGAGAGGAGCTACAAATTTCCTTCCACCCAGCGTTCCCCCAAGTCTCCCGATAAAAATGATACCTCACTTGCGTGGGTAGGCCTAGCGCCGGCGACAGGAAACACCCCAAAGCGCAACGTGGACACATCCTAAATTTTGGAAAAAAACAGAGGTGTTTTTTGCGAAGTGCCTACCTGTAGATTTTGGTCTGTAGCTCAGCCGGCACCTAGGGAAACCTACCAAACCTGTGCATTTCTGAAAACTAGAGACCTAGGGGAATCCAAGGAGGGGTGACTTGCGGGGCTCGGACCAGGTTCTGTTACCCAGAATCCTTTGCAAACCTCAAAATTTGGCTAAAAAAACACATGTCCCTCACATTTCTGTGGCAGAAAGTTCTGGAATCTGAGAGGAGCTACAAATTTCCTTCCACCCAGCGTTCCCCCAAGTCTCCCGATAAAAATGATACCTCACTTGCGTGGGTAGGCCTAGCACCGGCGACAGGAAACACCCCAAAGCGCAACGTGGACACATCCTAAATTTTGGAAAAAAACAGAGGTGTTTTTTGCGAAGTGCCTACCTGTAGATTTTGGCCTCTAGCTCAGCCGGCACCTAGGGAAACCTACCAAACCTGTGCATTTCTGAAAACTAGAGACCTAGGGGAATCCAAGAAGGGGTGACTTGCGGGGCTCGGACCAGGTTCTGTTACCCAGAATCCTTTGCAAACCTCAAAATTTAGCTAAAAAAACACATGTCCCTCACATTTCTGTGGCAGAAAGTTCTGGAATCTGAGAGGAGCTACAAATTTCCTTCCACCCAGCGTTCCCCCAAGTCTCCCGATAAAAATGATACCTCACTTGCGTGGGTAGGCCTAGCGCCGGCGACAGGAAACACCCCAAAGCGCAACGTGGACACATCCTAAATTATGGAAAAAAACAGAGGTGTTTTTTGCGAAGTGCCTACCTATAGATTTTGGCCTCTAGCTCAGCCGGCACCTAGGGAAACCTACCAAACCTGTGCATTTCTGAAAACTAGAGACCTAGGGGAATCCAAGGAGGGGTGACTTGCGGGGCTCTGACCAGGTTCTGTTACCCAGAATCCTTTGCGAACCTCAAAATTTGGCTAAAAAAACACATGTCCCTCACATTTCTGTGGCAGAAAGTTCTGGAATCTGAGAGGAGCTACAAATTTCCTTCCACCCAGCGTTCCCCCAAGTCTCCCGATAAAAATGATACCTCACTTGCGTGGGTAGGCCTAGCGCCGGCGACAGGAAACACCCCAAAGCGCAACGTGGACACATCCTAAATTTTGGAAAAAAACTGTGGTGTTTTTTGCGAAGTGCCTACCTGTAGATTTTGGCCTGTAGCTCAGCCGGCACCTAGGGAAACCTACCAAACCTGTGCATTTCTGAAAACTAGAGACCTAGGGGAATCCAAGAAGGGGTGACTTGCGGGGCTCGGACCAGGTTCTGTTACCCAGAATCCTTTGCAAACCTCAACATTTAGCTAAAAAAACACATGTCCCTCACATTTCTGTGGCAGAAAGTTCTGGAATCTGAGAGGAGCTACAAATTTCCTTCCACCCAGCGTTCCCCCAAGTCTCCCGATAAAAATGATACCTCACTTGCGTGGGTAGGCCTAGCGCCGGCGACAGGAAACACCCCAAAGCGCAACGTGGACACATCCTAAATTTTGGAAAAAAACAGAGGTGTTTTTTGCGAAGTGCCTACCTGTAGATTTTGGCCTGTAGCTCAGCCGGCACCTAGGGAAACCTACCAAACCTGTGCATTTCTGAAAACTAGAGACCTAGGGGAATCCAAGGAGGGGTGACTTGCGGGGCTCGGACCAGGTTCTGTTACCCAGAATCCTTTGCAAACCTCAAAATTTGGCTAAAAAAACACATGTCCCTCACATTTCTGTGGCAGAAAGTTCTGGAATCTGAGAGGAGCTACAAATTTCCTTCCACCCAGCGTTCCCCCAAGTCTCCCGATACAAATGATACCTCACTTGCGTGGGTAGGCCTAGCGCCGGCGACAGGAAACACCCCAAAGCGCAACGTGGACACATCCTAAATTTTGGAAAAAAACAGAGGTGTTTTTTGCGAAGTGCCTACCTGTAGATTTTGGCCTGTAGCTCAGCCGGCACCTAGGGAAACCTACCAAACCTGTGCATTTCTGAAAACTAGAGACCTAGGGGAATCCAAGGAGGGGTGACTTGCGGGGCTCGGACCAGGTTCTGTTACCCAGAATCCTTTGCAAACCTCAAAATTTGGCTAAAAAAACACATGTCCCTCACATTTCTGTGGCAGAAAGTTCTGGAATCTGAGAGGAGCTACAAATTTCCTTCCACCCAGCGTTCCCCCAAGTCTCCCGATAAAAATGATACCTCACTTGCGTGGGTAGGTCTAGCGCCGGCGACAGGAAACACCCCAAAGCGCAACGTGGACACATCCTAAATTTAGGAAAAAAACAGAGGTGTTTTTTGCGAAGTGCCTACCTGTAGATTTTGGCCTCTAGCTCAGCCGGCACCTAGGGAAACCTACCAAACCTGTGCATTTCTGAAAACTAGAGACCTAGGGGAATCCAAGGAGGGGTAACTTGCGGGGCTCGGACCAGGTTCTGTTACCCAGAATCCTTTGCAAACCTCAAAATTTGGCTAAAAATACACATGTCCCTCACATTTCTGTGGCAGAAAGTTCTGGAATCTGAGAGGAGCTACAAATTTCCTTCCACCCAGCGTTCCCCCAAGTCTCCCGATAAAAATGATACCTCACTTGCGTGGGTAGGCCTAGCGCCGGCGACAGGAAACACCCCAAAGCGCAACGTGGACACATCCTAAATTTTGGAAAAAAACAGAGGTGAAGTGCCTACCTGTAGATTTTGGCCTGTAGCTCAGCCCGGCACCTAGGGAAACCTACCAAACCTGTGCATTTCTGAAAACTAGAGACCTAGGGGAATCCAAGAAGGGGTGACTTGCGGGGCTCGGACCAGGTTCTGTTACCCAGAATCCTTTGCAAACCTCAAAATTTAGCTAAAAAAACACATGTCCCTCACATTTCTGTGGCAGAAAGTTCTGGAATCTGAGAGGAGCTACAAATTGCCTTCCACCCAGCGGTTTCCCCCAAGTCTCCCGATAAAAATGATACCTCACTTGCGTGGGTAGGCCTAGCGCCGGCGACAGGAAACACCCCAAAGCGCAACGTGGACACATTCTAAATTTTGGAAAAAAACAGAGGTGTTTTTTGCGAAGTGCCTACCTATAGATTTTGGCCTCTAGCTCAGCCGGCACCTAGGGAAACCTACCAAACCTGTGCATTTCTGAAAACTAGAGACCTAGGGGAAATCCAAGGAGGGGTGACTTGCGGGGCTCTGACCAGGTTCTGTTACCCAGAATCCTTTGCAAACCTCAAAATTTGGCTAAAAAAACACATGTCCCTCACATTTCTGTGGCAGATAAGTTCTGGAATCTGAGAGGAGCTACAAATTTCCTTCCACCCAGCGTTCCCCCAAGTCTCCCGATAAAAATGATACCTCACTTGCGTGGGTAGGCCTAGCGCCGGCGACAGGGAAACACCCCAAAGCGCAACGTGGACACATCCTAAATTTTGGAAAAAAACAGAGGTGTTTTTTGCGAAGTGCCTACCTGTAGATTTTGGGCCTGTAGCTCAGCCGGCACCTAGGGAAACCTACCAAACCTGTGCATTACTGAAAACTAGAGACCTAGGGGAATCCAAGGAGGGGTGACTTGCGGGGCTCGGACCAGGTTCTGTTACCCAGAATCCTTTTGCAAACCTCAAAATTTGGCTAAAAAAAACACATGTCCCTCACATTTCTGTGGCAGAAAGTTCTGGAATCTGAGAGGAGCTACAAATTTCCTTCCACCCAGCGTTCCCCCAAGTCTCCCGATAAAAATGATACCTCACTTGCGTGGGTAGGCCTAGCGCCGGCGACAGGAAACACCCCAAAGCGCAACGTGGACACATCCTAAATTTTGGAAAAAAACAGAGGTGTTTTTTGCGAAGTGCCTACCTGTAGATTTTGGTCTGTAGCTCAGCCGGCACCTAGGGAAACCTACCAAACCTGTGCATTTCTGAAAACTAGAGACCTAGGGGAATCCAAGGAGGGGTGACTTGCGGGGCTCGGACCAGGTTCTGTTACCCAGAATCCTTTGCAAACCTCAAAATTTGGCTAAAAAAACACATGTCCCTCACATTTCTGTGGCAGAAAGTTCTGGAATCTGAGAGGAGCTACAAATTTCCTTCCACCCAGCGTTCCCCCAAGTCTCCCGATAAAAATGATACCTCACTTGCGTGGGTAGGCCTAGCACCGGCGACAGGAAACACCCCAAAGCGCAACGTGGACACATCCTAAATTTTGGAAAAAAACAGAGGTGTTTTTTGCGAAGTGCCTACCTGTAGATTTTGGCCTCTAGCTCAGCCGGCACCTAGGGAAACCTACCAAACCTGTGCATTTCTGAAAACTAGAGACCTAGGGGAATCCAAGAAGGGGTGACTTGCGGGGCTCGGACCAGGTTCTGTTACCCAGAATCCTTTGCAAACCTCAAAATTTAGCTAAAAAAACACATGTCCCTCACATTTCTGTGGCAGAAAGTTCTGGAATCTGAGAGGAGCTACAAATTTCCTTCCACCCAGCGTTCCCCCAAGTCTCCCGATAAAAATGATACCTCACTTGCGTGGGTAGGCCTAGCGCCGGCGACAGGAAACACCCCAAAGCGCAACGTGGACACATCCTAAATTATGGAAAAAAACAGAGGTGTTTTTTGCGAAGTGCCTACCTATAGATTTTGGCCTCTAGCTCAGCCGGCACCTAGGGAAACCTACCAAACCTGTGCATTTCTGAAAACTAGAGACCTAGGGGAATCCAAGGAGGGGTGACTTGCGGGGCTCTGACCAGGTTCTGTTACCCAGAATCCTTTGCGAACCTCAAAATTTGGCTAAAAAAACACATGTCCCTCACATTTCTGTGGCAGAAAGTTCTGGAATCTGAGAGGAGCTACAAATTTCCTTCCACCCAGCGTTCCCCCAAGTCTCCCGATAAAAATGATACCTCACTTGCGTGGGTAGGCCTAGCGCCGGCGACAGGAAACACCCCAAAGCGCAACGTGGACACATCCTAAATTTTGGAAAAAAACTGTGGTGTTTTTTGCGAAGTGCCTACCTGTAGATTTTGGCCTGTAGCTCAGCCGGCACCTAGGGAAACCTACCAAACCTGTGCATTTCTGAAAACTAGAGACCTAGGGGAATCCAAGGAGGGGTGACTTGCGGGACTCGGACCAGGTTCTGTTACCCAGAATCCTTTGCAAACCTCAAAATTTGGCTAAAAAAACACATGTCCCTCACATTTCTGTGGCAGAAAGTTCTGGAATCTGAGAGGAGCTACAAATTTCCTTCCACCCAGCGTTCCCCCAAGTCTCCCGATAAAAATGATACCTCACTTGCGTGGGTAGGCCTAGCGCCGGCGACAGGAAACACCCCAAAGCGCAACGTGGACACATCCTAAATTTTGGAAAAAAACAGAGGTGTTTTTTGCGAAGTGCCTACCTGTAGATTTTGGCCTGTAGCTCAGCCGGCACCTAGGGAAACCTACCAAACCTGTGCATTTCTGAAAACTAGAGACCTAGGGGAATCCAAGGAGGGGTGACTTGCGGGGCTCGGACCAGGTTCTGTTACCCAGAATCCTTTGCAAACCTCAAAATTTGGCTAAAAAAACACATGTCCCTCACATTTCTGTGGCAGAAAGTTCTGGAATCTGAGAGGAGCTACAAATTTCCTTCCACCCAGCGTTCCCCCAAGTCTCCCGATAAAAATGATACCTCACTTACGTGGGTAGGCCTAGCGCCGGCGACAGGAAACACTACCAAAGCGCAACGTGGACACATCCTAAATTTTGGAAAAAAACAGAGGTGTTTTTTGCGAAGTGCCTACCTGTAGATTTTGGCCTGTAGCTCAGCCGGCACCTAGGGAAACCTACCAAACCTGTGCATTTCTGAAAACTAGAGACCTAGGGGAATCCAAGGAGGGGTGACTTGCGGGGCTCGGACCAGGTTCTGTTACCCAGAATCCTTTGCAAACCTCAAAATTTGGCTAAAAATACACATGTCCCTCACATTTCTGTGGCAGAAAGTTCTGGAATCTGAGAGGAGCTACAAATTTCCTTCCACCCAGCGTTCCCCCAAGTCTCCCGATAAAAATGATACCTCACTTGCGTGGGTAGGCCCAGCGCCGGCGACAGGAAACACCCCAAAGCGCAACGTGGACACATCCTAAATTTTGGAAAAAAACAGAGGTGTTTTTTGCGAAGTGCCTACCTGTAGATTTTGGCCTGTAGCTCAGCCGGTACCTAGGGAAACCTACCAAACCTGTGCATTTCTGAAAACTAGAGACCTAGGGGAATCCAAGAAGGGGTGACTTGCGGGGCTCGCACCAGGTTCTGTTACCCAGAATCCTTTGCAAACCTCAAAATTTAGCTAAAAAAACACATGTCCCTCACATTTCTGTGGCAGAAAGTTCTGGAATCTGAGAGGAGCTACAAATTTCCTTCCACCCAGCGTTCCCCCAAGTCTCCCGATAAAAATGATACCTCACTTGCGTGGGTAGGCCTAGCGCCGGCGACAGGAAACACCCCAAAGCGCAACGTGGACACATCCTAAATTTTGGGAAAAAACAGAGGTGTTTTTTGCGAAGTGCCTACCTGTAGATTTTGGCCTCTAGCTCAGCCGGCACCTAGGGAAACCTACCAAACCTGTGCATTTCTGAAAACTAGAGACCTAGGGGAATCCAAGGAGGGGTAACTTGCGGGGCTCGGACCAGGTTCTGTTACCCAGAATCCTTTGCAAACCTCAAAATTTAGCTAAAAAAACACATGTCCCTCACATTTCTGTGGCAGAAAGTTCTGGAATCTGAGAGGAGATACAAATTGCCTTCCACCCAGCGTTCCCCCAAGTCTCCCGATAAAAATGATACCTCACTTGCGTGGGTAGGCCTAGTGCCGGCGACAGGAAACACCCCAAAGCGCAACGTGGACACATTCTAAATTTTGGAAAAAAACAGAGGTGTTTTTTGCGAAGTGCCTACCTATAGATTTTGGCCTCTAGCTCAGCCGGCACCTAGGGAAACCTACCAAACCTGTGCATTTCTGAAAACTAGAGACCTAGGGGAATCCAAGGAGGGGTGACTTGCGGGGCTCTGACCAGGTTCTGTTACCCAGAATCCTTTGCAAACCTCAAAATTTGGCTAAAAAAACACATGTCCCTCACATTTCTGTGGCAGAAAGTTCTGGAATCTGAGAGGAGCTACAAATTTCCTTCCACCCAGCGTTCCCCCAAGTCTCCCGATAAAAATGATACCTCACTTGCGTGGGTAGGCCTAGCGCCGGCGACAGGAAACACCCCAAAGCGCAACGTGGACACATCCTAAATTTTGGAAAAAAACAGAGGTGTTTTTTGCGAAGTGCCTACCTGTAGATTTTGGCCTGTAGCTCAGCCGGCACCTAGGGAAACCTACCAAACCTGTGCATTACTGAAAACTAGAGACCTAGGGGAATCCAAGGAGGGGTGACTTGCGGGGCTCGGACCAGGTTCTGTTACCCAGAATCCTTTGCAAACCTCAAAATTTGGCTAAAAAAACACATGTCCCTCACATTTCTGTGGCAGAAAGTTCTGGAATCTGAGAGGAGCTACAAATTTCCTTCCACCCAGCGTTCCCCCAAGTCTCCCGATAAAAATGATACCTCACTTGCGTGGGTAGGCCTAGCGCCGGCGACAGGAAACACCCCAAAGCGCAACGTGGACACATCCTAAATTTTGGAAAAAAACAGAGGTGTTTTTTGCGAAGTGCCTACCTGTAGATTTTGGTCTGTAGCTCAGCCGGCACCTAGGGAAACCTACCAAACCTGTGCATTTCTGAAAACTAGAGACCTAGGGGAATCCAAGGAGGGGTGACTTGCGGGGCTCGGACCAGGTTCTGTTACCCAGAATCCTTTGCAAACCTCAAAATTTGGCTAAAAAAACACATGTCCCTCACATTTCTGTGGCAGAAAGTTCTGGAATCTGAGAGGAGCTACAAATTTCCTTCCACCCAGCGTTCCCCCAAGTCTCCCGATAAAAATGATACCTCACTTGCGTGGGTAGGCCTAGCACCGGCGACAGGAAACACCCCAAAGCGCAACGTGGACACATCCTAAATTTTGGAAAAAAACAGAGGTGTTTTTTGCGAAGTGCCTACCTGTAGATTTTGGCCTCTAGCTCAGCCGGCACCTAGGGAAACCTACCAAACCTGTGCATTTCTGAAAACTAGAGACCTAGGGGAATCCAAGAAGGGGTGACTTGCGGGGCTCGGACCAGGTTCTGTTACCCAGAATCCTTTGCAAACCTCAAAATTTAGCTAAAAAAACACATGTCCCTCACATTTCTGTGGCAGAAAGTTCTGGAATCTGAGAGGAGCTACAAATTTCCTTCCACCCAGCGTTCCCCCAAGTCTCCTGATAAAAATGATACCTCACTTGCGTGGGTAGGCCTAGCGCCGGCGACAGGAAACACCCCAAAGCGCAACGTGGACACATCCTAAATTATGGAAAAAAACAGAGGTGTTTTTTGCGAAGTGCCTACCTATAGATTTTGGCCTCTAGCTCAGCCGGCACCTAGGGAAACCTACCAAACCTGTGCATTTCTGAAAACTAGAGACCTAGGGGAATCCAAGGAGGGGTGACTTGCGGGGCTCTGACCAGGTTCTGTTACCCAGAATCCTTTGCAAACCTCAAAATTTGGCTAAAAAAACACATGTCCCTCACATTTCTGTGGCAGAAAGTTCTGGAATCTGAGAGGAGCTACAAATTTCCTTCCACCCAGCGTTCCCCCAAGTCTCCCGATAAAAATGATACCTCACTTGCGTGGGTAGGCCTAGCGCCGGCGACAGGAAACACCCCAAAGCGCAACGTGGACACATCCTAAATTTTGGAAAAAAACAGAGGTGTTTTTTGCGAAGTGCCTACCTGTAGATTTTGGCCTGTAGCTCAGCCGGCACCTAGGGAAACCTACCAAACCTGTGCATTTCTGAAAACTAGAGACCTTGGGGAATCCAAGGAGGGGTGACTTGCGGGGCTCGGACCAGGTTCTGTTACCCAGAATCCTTTGCAAACCTCAAAATTTGGCTAAAAAAACACATGTCCCTCACATTTCTGTGGCAGAAAGTTCTGGAATCTGAGAGGAGCTACAAATTTCCTTCCACCCAGCGTTCCCCCAAGTCTCCCGATAAAAATGATACCTCACTTACGTGGGTAGGCCTAGCGCCGGCGACAGGAAACACTACCAAAGCGCAACGTGGACACATCCTAAATTTTGGAAAAAAACAGAGGTGTTTTTTGCGAAGTGCCTACCTGTAGATTTTGGCCTGTAGCTCAGCCGGCACCTAGGGAAACCTACCAAACCTGTGCATTTCTGAAAACTAGAGACCTAGGGGAATCCAAGGAGGGGTGACTTGCGGGGCTCGGACCAGGTTCTGTTACCCAGAATCCTTTGCAAACCTCAAAATTTGGCTAAAAATACACATGTCCCTCACATTTCTGTGGCAGAAAGTTCTGGAATCTGAGAGGAGCTACAAATTTCCTTCCACCCAGCGTTCCCCCAAGTCTCCCGATAAAAATGATACCTCACTTGCGTGGGTAGGCCCAGCGCCGGCGACAGGAAACACCCCAAAGCGCAACGTGGACACATCCTAAATTTTGGAAAAAAACAGAGGTGTTTTTTGCGAAGTGCCTACCTGTAGATTTTGGCCTGTAGCTCAGCCGGCACCTAGGGAAACCTACCAAACCTGTGCATTTCTGAAAACTAGAGACCTAGGGGAATCCAAGAAGGGGTGACTTGCGGGGCTCGCACCAGGTTCTGTTACCCAGAATCCTTTGCAAACCTCAAAATTTAGCTAAAAAAACACATGTCCCTCACATTTCTGTGGCAGAAAGTTCTGGAATCTGAGAGGAGCTACAAATTTCCTTCCACCCAGCGTTCCCCCAAGTCTCCCGATAAAAATGATACCTCACTTGCGTGGGTAGGCCTAGCGCCGGCGACAGGAAACACCCCAAAGCGCAACGTGGACACATCCTAAATTTTGGAAAAAAACAGAGGTGTTTTTTGCGAAGTGCCTACCTATAGATTTTGGCCTGTAGCTCAGCCGGCACCTAGGGAAACCTACCAAACCTGTGCATTTCTGAAAACTAGAGACCTAGGGGAATCCAAGGAGGGGTGACTTGCGGGGCTCGGACCAGGTTCTGTTACCCAGAATCCTTTGCAAACCTCAAAATTTAGCTAAAAAAACACATGTCCCTCACATTTCTGTGGCAGAAAGTTCTGGAATCTGAGAGGAGCTACAAATTTCCTTCCACCCAGCGTTCCCCCAAGTCTCCCGATAAAAATGATACCTCACTTGCGTGGGTAGGCCTAGCGCCGGTGACAGGAAACACCCCAAAGCGCAACGTGGACACATCCTAAATTTTGGAAAAAAACAGAGGTGTTTTTTGCGAAGTGCCTACCTGTAGATTTTGGCCTCTAGCTCAGCCGGCACCTAGGGAAACCTACCAAACCTGTGCATTTCTGAAAACTAGAGACCTAGGGGAATCCAAGGAGGGGTAACTTGCGGGGCTCGGACCAGGTTCTGTTACCCAGAATCCTTTGCAAACCTCAAAATTTGGCTAAAAATACACATGTCCCTCACATTTCTGTGGCAGAAAGTTCTGGAATCTGAGAGGAGCTACAAATTTCCTTCCACCCAGCGTTCCCCCAAGTCTCCCGATAAAAATGATACCTCACTTGCGTGGGTAGGCCTAGCGCCGGCGACAGGAAACACCCCAAAGCGCAACGTGGACACATCCTAAATTTTGGAAAAAAACAGAGGTGTTTTTTGCGAAGTGCCTACCTGTAGATTTTGGCCTCTAGCTCAGCCGGCACCTAGGGAAACCTACCAAACCTGTGCATTTCTGAAAACTAGAGACCTAGGGGAATCCAAGAAGGGGTGACTTGCGGGGCTCGGACCAGGTTCTGTTACCCAGAATCCTTTGCAAACCTCAAAATTTAGCTAAAAAAACACATGTCCCTCACATTTCTGTGGCAGAAAGTTCTGGAATCTGAGAGGAGCTACAAATTGCCTTCCACCCAGCGTTCCCTCAAGTCTCCCGATAAAAATGATACCTCACTTGCGTGGGTAGGCCTAGCGCCGGCGACAGGAAACACCCCAAAGCGCAACGTGGACACATTCTAAATTTTGGAAAAAAACAGAGGTGTTTTTTGCGAAGTGCCTACCTATAGATTTTGGCCTCTAGCTCAGCCGGCACCTAGGGAAACCTACCAAACCTGTGCATTTCTGAAAACTAGAGACCTAGGGGAATCCAAGGAGGGGTGACTTGCGGGGCTCTGACCAGGTTCTGTTACCCAGAATCCTTTGCAAACCTCAAAATTTGGCTAAAAAAACACATGTCCCTCACATTTCTGTGGCAGAAAGTTCTGGAATCTGAGAGGAGCTACAAATTTCCTTCCACCCAGCGTTCCCCCAAGTCTCCCGATAAAAATGATACCTCACTTGCGTGGGTAGGCCTAGCGCCGGCGACAGGAAACACCCCAAAGCGCAACGTGGACACATCCTAAATTTTGGAAAAAAACAGAGGTGTTTTTTGCGAAGTGCCTACCTGTAGATTTTGGCCTGTAGCTCAGCCGGCACCTAGGGAAACCTACCAAACCTGTGCATTACTGAAAACTAGAGACCTAGGGGAATCCAAGGAGGGGTGACTTGCGGGGCTCGGACCAGGTTCTGTTACCCAGAATCCTTTGCAAACCTCAAAATTTGGCTAAAAAAACACATGTCCCTCACATTTCTGTGGCAGAAAGTTCTGGAATCTGAGAGGAGCTACAAATTTCCTTCCACCCAGCGTTCCCCCAAGTCTCCCGATAAAAATGATACCTCACTTGCGTGGGTAGGCCTAGCGCCGGCGACAGGAAACACCCCAAAGCGCAACGTGGACACATTCTAAATTTTGGAAAAAAACAGAGGTGTTTTTTGCGAAGTGCCTACCTGTAGATTTTGGCCTGTAGCTCAGCCGGCACCTAGGGAAACCTACCAAACCTGTGCATTTCTGAAAACTAGAGACCTAGGGGAATCCAAGGAGGGGTGACTTGCGGGGCTCTGACCAGATTCTGTTACCCAGAATCCTTTGCAAACCTCAAAATTTGGCTAAAAAAACACATGTCCCTCACATTTCTGTGGCAGAAAGTTCTGGAATCTGAGAGGAGCTACAAATTTCCTTCCACCCAGCGTTCCCCCAAGTCTCCCGATAAAAATGATACCTCACTTGCGTGGGTAGGCCTAGCGCCGGCGACAGGAAACACCCCAAAGCGCAACGTGGACACATCCTAAATTTTGGAAAAAAACAGAGGTGTTTTTTGCGAAGTGCCTACCTGTAGATTTTGGCCTGTAGCTCAGCCGGCACCTAGGGAAACCTACCAAACCTGTGCATTTCTGAAAACTAGAGACCTAGGGGAATCCAAGGAGGGGTGACTTGCGGGGCTCGGACCAGGTTCTGTTACCCAGAATCCTTTGCAAACCTCAAAATTTGGCTAAAAAAACACATGTCCCTCACATTTCTGTGGCAGAAAGTTCTGGAATCTGAGAGGAGCTACAAATTTCCTTCCACCCAGCGTTCCCCCAAGTCTCCCGATAAAAATGATACCTCACTTACGTGGGTAGGCCTAGCGCCGGCGACAGGAAACACTACCAAAGCGCAACGTGGACACATCCTAAATTTTGGAAAAAAACAGAGGTGTTTTTTGCGAAGTGCCTACCTGTAGATTTTGGCCTGTAGCTCAGCCGGCACCTAGGGAAACCTACCAAACCTGTGCATTTCTGAAAACTAGAGACCTAGGGGAATCCAAGGAGGGGTGACTTGCGGGGCTCGGACCAGGTTCTGTTACCCAGAATCCTTTGCAAACCTCAAAATTTGGCTAAAAATACACATGTCCCTCACATTTCTGTGGCAGAAAGTTCTGGAATCTGAGAGGAGCTACAAATTTCCTTCCACCCAGCGTTCCCCCAAGTCTCCCGATAAAAATGATACCTCACTTGCGTGGGTAGGCCCAGCGCCGGCGACAGGAAACACCCCAAAGCGCAACGTGGACACATCCTAAATTTTGGAAAAAAACAGAGGTGTTTTTTGCGAAGTGCCTACCTGTAGATTTTGGCCTGTAGCTCAGCCGGTACCTAGGGAAACCTACCAAACCTGTGCATTTCTGAAAACTAGAGACCTAGGGGAATCCAAGAAGGGGTGACTTGCGGGGCTCGCACCAGGTTCTGTTACCCAGAATCCTTTGCAAACCTCAAAATTTAGCTAAAAAAACACATGTCCCTCACATTTCTGTGGCAGAAAGTTCTGGAATCTGAGAGGAGCTACAAATTTCCTTCCACCCAGCGTTCCCCCAAGTCTCCCGATAAAAATGATACCTCACTTGCGTGGGTAGGCCTAGCGCCGGCGACAGGAAACACCCCAAAGCGCAACGTGGACACATCCTAAATTTTGGGAAAAAACAGAGGTGTTTTTTGCGAAGTGCCTACCTGTAGATTTTGGCCTCTAGCTCAGCCGGCACCTAGGGAAACCTACCAAACCTGTGCATTTCTGAAAACTAGAGACCTAGGGGAATCCAAGGAGGGGTAACTTGCGGGGCTCGGACCAGGTTCTGTTACCCAGAATCCTTTGCAAACCTCAAAATTTAGCTAAAAAAACACATGTCCCTCACATTTCTGTGGCAGAAAGTTCTGGAATCTGAGAGGAGATACAAATTGCCTTCCACCCAGCGTTCCCCCAAGTCTCCCGATAAAAATGATACCTCACGTGCGTGGGTAGGCCTAGTGCCGGCGACAGGAAACACCCCAAAGCGCAACGTGGACACATCCTAAATTTTGGAAAAAAACAGAGGTGTTTTTTGCGAAGTGCCTACCTATAGATTTTGGCCTCTAGCTCAGCCGGCACCTAGGGAAACCTACCAAACCTGTGCATTTCTGAAAACTAGAGACCTAGGGGAATCCAAGGAGGGGTGACTTGCGGGGCTCTGACCAGGTTCTGTTACCCAGAATCCTTTGCAAACCTCAAAATTTGGCTAAAAAAACACATGTCCCTCACATTTCTGTGGCAGAAAGTTCTGGAATCTGAGAGGAGCTACAAATTTCCTTCCACCCAGCGTTCCCCCAAGTCTCCCGATAAAAATGATACCTCACTTGCGTGGGTAGGCCTAGCGCCGGCGACAGGAAACACCCCAAAGCGCAACGTGGACACATCCTAAATTTTGGAAAAAAACAGAGGTGTTTTTTGCGAAGTGCCTACCTGTAGATTTTGGCCTGTAGCTCAGCCGGCACCTAGGGAAACCTACCAAACCTGTGCATTACTGAAAACTAGAGACCTAGGGGAATCCAAGGAGGGGTGACTTGCGGGGCTCGGACCAGGTTCTGTTACCCAGAATCCTTTGCAAACCTCAAAATTTGGCTAAAAAAACACATGTCCCTCACATTTCTGTGGCAGAAAGTTCTGGAATCTGAGAGGAGCTACAAATTTCCTTCCACCCAGCGTTCCCCCAAGTCTCCCGATAAAAATGATACCTCACTTGCGTGGGTAGGCCTAGCGCCGGCGACAGGAAACACCCCAAAGCGCAACGTGGACACATCCTAAATTTTGGAAAAAAACAGAGGTGTTTTTTGCGAAGTGCCTACCTGTAGATTTTGGTCTGTAGCTCAGCCGGCACCTAGGGAAACCTACCAAACCTGTGCATTTCTGAAAACTAGAGACCTAGGGGAATCCAAGGAGGGGTGACTTGCGGGGCTCGGACCAGGTTCTGTTACCCAGAATCCTTTGCAAACCTCAAAATTTGGCTAAAAAAACACATGTCCCTCACATTTCTGTGGCAGAAAGTTCTGGAATCTGAGAGGAGCTACAAATTTCCTTCCACCCAGCGTTCCCCCAAGTCTCCCGATAAAAATGATACCTCACTTGCGTGGGTAGGCCTAGCACCGGCGACAGGAAACACCCCAAAGCGCAACGTGGACACATCCTAAATTTTGGAAAAAAACAGAGGTGTTTTTTGCGAAGTGCCTACCTGTAGATTTTGGCCTCTAGCTCAGCCGGCACCTAGGGAAACCTACCAAACCTGTGCATTTCTGAAAACTAGAGACCTAGGGGAATCCAAGAAGGGGTGACTTGCGGGGCTCGGACCAGGTTCTGTTACCCAGAATCCTTTGCAAACCTCAAAATTTAGCTAAAAAAACACATGTCCCTCACATTTCTGTGGCAGAAAGTTCTGGAATCTGAGAGGAGCTACAAATTTCCTTCCACCCAGCGTTCCCCCAAGTCTCCTGATAAAAATGATACCTCACTTGCGTGGGTAGGCCTAGCGCCGGCGACAGGAAACACCCCAAAGCGCAACGTGGACACATCCTAAATTATGGAAAAAAACAGAGGTGTTTTTTGCGAAGTGCCTACCTATAGATTTTGGCCTCTAGCTCAGCCGGCACCTAGGGAAACCTACCAAACCTGTGCATTTCTGAAAACTAGAGACCTAGGGGAATCCAAGGAGGGGTGACTTGCGGGGCTCTGACCAGGTTCTGTTACCCAGAATCCTTTGCAAACCTCAAAATTTGGCTAAAAAAACACATGTCCCTCACATTTCTGTGGCAGAAAGTTCTGGAATCTGAGAGGAGCTACAAATTTCCTTCCACCCAGCGTTCCCCCAAGTCTCCCGATAAAAATGATACCTCACTTGCGTGGGTAGGCCTAGCGCCGGCGACAGGAAACACCCCAAAGCGCAACGTGGACACATCCTAAATTTTGGAAAAAAACAGAGGTGTTTTTTGCGAAGTGCCTACCTGTAGATTTTGGCCTGTAGCTCAGCCGGCACCTAGGGAAACCTACCAAACCTGTGCATTTCTGAAAACTAGAGACCTAGGGGAATCCAAGGAGGGGTGACTTGCGGGGCTCGGACCAGGTTCTGTTACCCAGAATCCTTTGCAAACCTCAAAATTTGGCTAAAAAAACACATGTCCCTCACATTTCTGTGGCAGAAAGTTCTGGAATCTGAGAGGAGCTACAAATTTCCTTCCACCCAGCGTTCCCCCAAGTCTCCCGATAAAAATGATACCTCACTTACGTGGGTAGGCCTAGCGCCGGCGACAGGAAACACTACCAAAGCGCAACGTGGACACATCCTAAATTTTGGAAAAAAACAGAGGTGTTTTTTGCGAAGTGCCTACCTGTAGATTTTGGCCTGTAGCTCAGCCGGCACCTAGGGAAACCTACCAAACCTGTGCATTTCTGAAAACTAGAGACCTAGGGGAATCCAAGGAGGGGTGACTTGCGGGGCTCGGACCAGGTTCTGTTACCCAGAATCCTTTGCAAACCTCAAAATTTGGCTAAAAATACACATGTCCCTCACATTTCTGTGGCAGAAAGTTCTGGAATCTGAGAGGAGCTACAAATTTCCTTCCACCCAGCGTTCCCCCAAGTCTCCCGATAAAAATGATACCTCACTTGCGTGGGTAGGCCCAGCGCCGGCGACAGGAAACACCCCAAAGCGCAACGTGGACACATCCTAAATTTTGGAAAAAAACAGAGGTGTTTTTTGCGAAGTGCCTACCTGTAGATTTTGGCCTGTAGCTCAGCCGGCACCTAGGGAAACCTACCAAACCTGTGCATTTCTGAAAACTAGAGACCTAGGGGAATCCAAGAAGGGGTGACTTGCGGGGCTCGCACCAGGTTCTGTTACCCAGAATCCTTTGCAAACCTCAAAATTTAGCTAAAAAAACACATGTCCCTCACATTTCTGTGGCAGAAAGTTCTGGAATCTGAGAGGAGCTACAAATTTCCTTCCACCCAGCGTTCCCCCAAGTCTCCCGATAAAAATGATACCTCACTTGCGTGGGTAGGCCTAGCGCCGGCGACAGGAAACACCCCAAAGCGCAACGTGGACACATCCTAAATTTTGGAAAAAAACAGAGGTGTTTTTTGCGAAGTGCCTACCTATAGATTTTGGCCTGTAGCTCAGCCGGCACCTAGGGAAACCTACCAAACCTGTGCATTTCTGAAAACTAGAGACCTAGGGGAATCCAAGGAGGGGTGACTTGCGGGGCTCGGACCAGGTTCTGTTACCCAGAATCCTTTGCAAACCTCAAAATTTAGCTAAAAAAACACATGTCCCTCACATTTCTGTGGCAGAAAGTTCTGGAATCTGAGAGGAGCTACAAATTTCCTTCCACCCAGCGTTCCCCCAAGTCTCCCGATAAAAATGATACCTCACTTGCGTGGGTAGGCCTAGCGCCGGTGACAGGAAACACCCCAAAGCGCAACGTGGACACATCCTAAATTTTGGAAAAAAACAGAGGTGTTTTTTGCGAAGTGCCTACCTGTAGATTTTGGCCTCTAGCTCAGCCGGCACCTAGGGAAACCTACCAAACCTGTGCATTTCTGAAAACTAGAGACCTAGGGGAATCCAAGGAGGGGTAACTTGCGGGGCTCGGACCAGGTTCTGTTACCCAGAATCCTTTGCAAACCTCAAAATTTGGCTAAAAATACACATGTCCCTCACATTTCTGTGGCAGAAAGTTCTGGAATCTGAGAGGAGCTACAAATTTCCTTCCACCCAGCGTTCCCCCAAGTCTCCCGATAAAAATGATACCTCACTTGCGTGGGTAGGCCTAGCGCCGGCGACAGGAAACACCCCAAAGCGCAACGTGGACACATCCTAAATTTTGGAAAAAAACAGAGGTGTTTTTTGCGAAGTGCCTACCTGTAGATTTTGGCCTCTAGCTCAGCCGGCACCTAGGGAAACCTACCAAACCTGTGCATTTCTGAAAACTAGAGACCTAGGGGAATCCAAGAAGGGGTGACTTGCGGGGCTCGGACCAGGTTCTGTTACCCAGAATCCTTTGCAAACCTCAAAATTTAGCTAAAAAAACACATGTCCCTCACATTTCTGTGGCAGAAAGTTCTGGAATCTGAGAGGAGCTACAAATTGCCTTCCACCCAGCGTTCCCTCAAGTCTCCCGATAAAAATGATACCTCACTTGCGTGGGTAGGCCTAGCGCCGGCGACAGGAAACACCCCAAAGCGCAACGTGGACACATTCTAAATTTTGGAAAAAAACAGAGGTGTTTTTTGCGAAGTGCCTACCTATAGATTTTGGCCTCTAGCTCAGCCGGCACCTAGGGAAACCTACCAAACCTGTGCATTTCTGAAAACTAGAGACCTAGGGGAATCCAAGGAGGGGTGACTTGCGGGGCTCTGACCAGGTTCTGTTACCCAGAATCCTTTGCAAACCTCAAAATTTGGCTAAAAAAACACATGTCCCTCACATTTCTGTGGCAGAAAGTTCTGGAATCTGAGAGGAGCTACAAATTTCCTTCCACCCAGCGTTCCCCCAAGTCTCCCGATAAAAATGATACCTCACTTGCGTGGGTAGGCCTAGCGCCGGCGACAGGAAACACCCCAAAGCGCAACGTGGACACATCCTAAATTTTGGAAAAAAACAGAGGTGTTTTTTGCGAAGTGCCTACCTGTAGATTTTGGCCTGTAGCTCAGCCGGCACCTAGGGAAACCTACCAAACCTGTGCATTACTGAAAACTAGAGACCTAGGGGAATCCAAGGAGGGGTGACTTGCGGGGCTCGGACCAGGTTCTGTTACCCAGAATCCTTTGCAAACCTCAAAATTTGGCTAAAAAAACACATGTCCCTCACATTTCTGTGGCAGAAAGTTCTGGAATCTGAGAGGAGCTACAAATTTCCTTCCACCCAGCGTTCCCCCAAGTCTCCCGATAAAAATGATACCTCACTTGCGTGGGTAGGCCTAGCGCCGGCGACAGGAAACACCCCAAAGCGCAACGTGGACACATCCTAAATTTTGGAAAAAAACAGAGGTGTTTTTTGCGAAGTGCCTACCTGTAGATTTTGGCCTGTAGCTCAGCCGGCACCTAGGGAAACCTACCAAACCTGTGCATTTCTGAAAACTAGAGACCTAGGGGAATCCAAGGAGGGGTGACTTGCGGGGCTCGGACCAGATTCTGTTACCCAGAATCCTTTGCAAACCTCAAAATTTGGCTAAAAAAACACATGTCCCTCACATTTCTGTGGCAGAAAGTTCTGGAATCTGAGAGGAGCTACAAATTTCCTTCCACCCAGCGTTCCCCCAAGTCTCCCGATAAAAATGATACCTCACTTGCGTGGGTAGGCCTAGCGCCGGCGACAGGAAACACCCCAAAGCGCAACGTGGACACATCCTAAATTTTGGAAAAAAACAGAGGTGTTTTTTGCGAAGTGCCTACCTGTAGATTTTGGCCTCTAGCTCAGCCGGCACCTAGGGAAAGCTACCAAACCTGTGCATTTCTGAAAACTAGAGACCTAGGGGAATCCAAGGAGGGGTGACTTGCGGGGCTCGGACCAGGTTCTGTTACCCAGAATCCTTTGCAAACCTCAAAATTTGGCTAAAAATACACATGTCCCTCACATTTCTGTGGCAGAAAGTTCTGGAATCTGAGAGGAGCTACAAATTTCCTTCCACCCAGCGTTCCCCCAAGTCTCCCGATAAAAATTATACCTCACTTGCGTGGGTAGGCCTAGCGCCGGCGACAGGAAACACCCCAAAGCGCAACGTGGACACATCCTAAATTTTGGAAAAAAACAGAGGTGTTTTTTGCGAAGTGCCTACCTGTAGATTTTGGCCTGTAGCTCAGCCGGCACCTAGGGAAACCTACCAAACCTGTGCATTTCTGAAAACTAGAGACCTAGGGGAATCCAAGAAGGGGTGACTTGCGGGGCTCGGACCAGGTTCTGTTACCCAGAATCCTTTGCAAACCTCAAAATTTGGCTAAAAATACACATGTCCCTCACATTTCTGTGGCAGAAAGTTCTGGAATCTGAGAGGAGCTACAAATTTCCTTAAACCCAGCGTTCCCCCAAGTCTCCCGATAAAAATGATACCTCACTTGCGTGGGTAGGCCTAGCGCCGGCGACAGGAAGCACCCCAAAGCGCAACGTGGACACATCCTAAATTTTGGAAAAAAACAGAGGTGTTTTTTGCGAAGTGCCTACCTGTAGATTTTGGCCTGTAGCTCAGCCGGCACCTAGGGAAACCTACCAAACCTGTGCATTTCTGAAAACTAGAGACCTAGGGGAATCCAAGAAGGGGTGACTTGCGGGGCTCGGACCAGGTTCTGTTACCCAGAATCCTTTGCAAACCTCAAAATTTAGCTAAAAAAACACATGTCCCTCACATTTCTGTGGCAGAAAGTTCTGGAATCTGAGAGGAGCTACAAATTGCCTTCCACCCAGCGTTCCCCCAAGTCTCCCGATAAAAATGATACCTCACTTGCGTGGGTAGGCCTAGCGCCGGTGACAGGAAACACCCCAAAGCGCAACGTGGACACATTCTAAATTTTGGAAAAAAACAGAGGTGTTTTTTGCGAAGTGCCTACCTATAGATTTTGGCCTCTAGCTCAGCCGGCACCTAGGGAAACCTACCAAACCTGTGCATTTCTGAAAACTAGAGACCTAGGGGAATCCAAGGAGGGGTGACTTGCGGGGCTCTGACCAGGTTCTGTTACCCAGAATCCTTTGCAAACCTCAAAATTTGGCTAAAAAAACAAATGTCCCTCAGATTTCTGTGGCAGAAAGTTCTGGAATCTGAGAGGAGCTACAAATTTCCTTCCACCCAGCGTTCCCCCAAGTCTCCCGATAAAAATGATACCTCACTTGCGTGGGTAGGCCTAGCGCCGGCGACAAGAAACACCCCAAAGCGCAACGTGGACACATCCTAAATTTTGGAAAAAAACAGAGGTGTTTTTTGCGAAGTGCCTACCTGTAGATTTTGGCCTGTAGCTCAGCCGGCACCTAGGGAAACCTACCAAACCTGTGCATTACTGAAAACTAGAGACCTAGGGGAATCCAAGGAGGGGTGACTTGCGGGGCTCGGACCAGGTTCTGTTACCCAGAATCCTTTGCAAACCTCAAAATTTGGCTAAAAAAACACATGTCCCTCACATTTCTGTGGCAGAAAGTTCTGGAATCTGAGAGGAGCTACAAATTTCCTTCCACCCAGCGTTCCCCCAAGTCTCCCGATAAAAATGATACCTCACTTGCGTGGGTAGGCCTAGCGCCGGCGACAGGAAACACCCCAAAGCGCAACGTGGACACATCCTAAATTTTGGAAAAAAACAGAGGTGTTTTTTGCGAAGTGCCTACCTGTAGATTTTGGCCTGTAGCTCAGCCGGCACCTAGGGAAACCTACCAAACCTGTGCATTTCTGAAAACTAGAGACCTAGGGGAATCCAAGGAGGGGTGACTTGCGGGGCTCGGACCAGATTCTGTTACCCAGAATCCTTTGCAAACCTCAAAATTTGGCTAAAAAAACACATGTCCCTCACATTTCTGTGGCAGAAAGTTCTGGAATCTGAGAGGAGCTACAAATTTCCTTCCACCCAGCGTTCCCCCAAGTCTCCCGATAAAAATGATACCTCACTTGCGTGGGTAGGCCTAGCGCCGGCGACAGGAAACACCCCAAAGCGCAACGTGGACACATCCTAAATTTTGGAAAAAAACAGAGGTGTTTTTTGCGAAGTGCCTACCTGTAGATTTTGGCCTGTAGCTCAGCCGGCACCTAGGGAAACCTACCAAACCTGTGCATTTCTGAAAACTAGAGACCTAGTGGAATCCAAGGAGGGGTGACTTGCGGGGCTCGGACCAGGTTCTGTTACCCAGAATCCTTTGCAAACCTCAAAATTTGGCTAAAAATACACATGTCCCTCACATTTCTGTGGCAGAAAGTTCTGGAATCTGAGAGGAGCTACAAATTTCCTTCCACCCAGCGTTCCCCCAAGTCTCCCGATAAAAATGATACCTCACTTGCGTGGGTAGGCCCAGCGCCGGCGACAGGAAACACCCCAAAGCGCAACGTGGACACATCCTAAATTTTGGAAAAAAACAGAGGTGTTTTTTGCGAAGTGCCTACCTGTAGATTTTGGCCTGTAGCTCAGCCGGTACCTAGGGAAACCTACCAAACCTGTGCATTTCTGAAAACTAGAGACCTAGGGGAATCCAAGAAGGGGTGACTTGCGGGGCTCGCACCAGGTTCTGTTACCCAGAATCCTTTGCAAACCTCAAAATTTAGCTAAAAAAACACATGTCCCTCACATTTCTGTGGCAGAAAGTTCTGGAATCTGAGAGGAGCTACAAATTTCCTTCCACCCAGCGTTCCCCCAAGTCTCCCGATAAAAATGATACCTCACTTGCGTGGGTAGGCCTAGCGCCGGCGACAGGAAACACCCCAAAGCGCAACGTGGACACATCCTAAATTTTGGGAAAAAACAGAGGTGTTTTTTGCGAAGTGCCTACCTGTAGATTTTGGCCTCTAGCTCAGCCGGCACCTAGGGAAACCTACCAAACCTGTGCATTTCTGAAAACTAGAGACCTAGGGGAATCCAAGGAGGGGTAACTTGCGGGGCTCGGACCAGGTTCTGTTACCCAGAATCCTTTGCAAACCTCAAAATTTAGCTAAAAAAACACATGTCCCTCACATTTCTGTGGCAGAAAGTTCTGGAATCTGAGAGGAGATACAAATTGCCTTCCACCCAGCGTTCCCCCAAGTCTCCCGATAAAAATGATACCTCACTTGCGTGGGTAGGCCTAGTGCCGGCGACAGGAAACACCCCAAAGCGCAACGTGGACACATCCTAAATTTTGGAAAAAAACAGAGGTGTTTTTTGCGAAGTGCCTACCTATAGATTTTGGCCTCTAGCTCAGCCGGCACCTAGGGAAACCTACCAAACCTGTGCATTTCTGAAAACTAGAGACCTAGGGGAATCCAAGGAGGGGTGACTTGCGGGGCTCTGACCAGGTTCTGTTACCCAGAATCCTTTGCAAACCTCAAAATTTGGCTAAAAAAACACATGTCCCTCACATTTCTGTGGCAGAAAGTTCTGGAATCTGAGAGGAGCTACAAATTTCCTTCCACCCAGCGTTCCCCCAAGTCTCCCGATAAAAATGATACCTCACTTGCGTGGGTAGGCCTAGCGCCGGCGACAGGAAACACCCCAAAGCGCAACGTGGACACATCCTAAATTTTGGAAAAAAACAGAGGTGTTTTTTGCGAAGTGCCTACCTGTAGATTTTGGCCTGTAGCTCAGCCGGCACCTAGGGAAACCTACCAAACCTGTGCATTACTGAAAACTAGAGACCTAGGGGAATCCAAGGAGGGGTGACTTGCGGGGCTCGGACCAGGTTCTGTTACCCAGAATCCTTTGCAAACCTCAAAATTTGGCTAAAAAAACACATGTCCCTCACATTTCTGTGGCAGAAAGTTCTGGAATCTGAGAGGAGCTACAAATTTCCTTCCACCCAGCGTTCCCCCAAGTCTCCCGATAAAAATGATACCTCACTTGCGTGGGTAGGCCTAGCGCCGGCGACAGGAAACACCCCAAAGCGCAACGTGGACACATCCTAAATTTTGGAAAAAAACAGAGGTGTTTTTTGCGAAGTGCCTACCTGTAGATTTTGGTCTGTAGCTCAGCCGGCACCTAGGGAAACCTACCAAACCTGTGCATTTCTGAAAACTAGAGACCTAGGGGAATCCAAGGAGGGGTGACTTGCGGGGCTCGGACCAGGTTCTGTTACCCAGAATCCTTTGCAAACCTCAAAATTTGGCTAAAAAAACACATGTCCCTCACATTTCTGTGGCAGAAAGTTCTGGAATCTGAGAGGAGCTACAAATTTCCTTCCACCCAGCGTTCCCCCAAGTCTCCCGATAAAAATGATACCTCACTTGCGTGGGTAGGCCTAGCACCGGCGACAGGAAACACCCCAAAGCGCAACGTGGACACATCCTAAATTTTGGAAAAAAACAGAGGTGTTTTTTGCGAAGTGCCTACCTGTAGATTTTGGCCTCTAGCTCAGCCGGCACCTAGGGAAACCTACCAAACCTGTGCATTTCTGAAAACTAGAGACCTAGGGGAATCCAAGAAGGGGTGACTTGCGGGGCTCGGACCAGGTTCTGTTACCCAGAATCCTTTGCAAACCTCAAAATTTAGCTAAAAAAACACATGTCCCTCACATTTCTGTGGCAGAAAGTTCTGGAATCTGAGAGGAGCTACAAATTTCCTTCCACCCAGCGTTCCCCCAAGTCTCCTGATAAAAATGATACCTCACTTGCGTGGGTAGGCCTAGCGCCGGCGACAGGAAACACCCCAAAGCGCAACGTGGACACATCCTAAATTATGGAAAAAAACAGAGGTGTTTTTTGCGAAGTGCCTACCTATAGATTTTGGCCTCTAGCTCAGCCGGCACCTAGGGAAACCTACCAAACCTGTGCATTTCTGAAAACTAGAGACCTAGGGGAATCCAAGGAGGGGTGACTTGCGGGGCTCTGACCAGGTTCTGTTACCCAGAATCCTTTGCAAACCTCAAAATTTGGCTAAAAAAACACATGTCCCTCACATTTCTGTGGCAGAAAGTTCTGGAATCTGAGAGGAGCTACAAATTTCCTTCCACCCAGCGTTCCCCCAAGTCTCCCGATAAAAATGATACCTCACTTGCGTGGGTAGGCCTAGCGCCGGCGACAGGAAACACCCCAAAGCGCAACGTGGACACATCCTAAATTTTGGAAAAAAACAGAGGTGTTTTTTGCGAAGTGCCTACCTGTAGATTTTGGCCTGTAGCTCAGCCGGCACCTAGGGAAACCTACCAAACCTGTGCATTTCTGAAAACTAGAGACCTAGGGGAATCCAAGGAGGGGTGACTTGCGGGGCTCGGACCAGGTTCTGTTACCCAGAATCCTTTGCAAACCTCAAAATTTGGCTAAAAAAACACATGTCCCTCACATTTCTGTGGCAGAAAGTTCTGGAATCTGAGAGGAGCTACAAATTTCCTTCCACCCAGCGTTCCCCCAAGTCTCCCGATAAAAATGATACCTCACTTACGTGGGTAGGCCTAGCGCCGGCGACAGGAAACACTACCAAAGCGCAACGTGGACACATCCTAAATTTTGGAAAAAAACAGAGGTGTTTTTTGCGAAGTGCCTACCTGTAGATTTTGGCCTGTAGCTCAGCCGGCACCTAGGGAAACCTACCAAACCTGTGCATTTCTGAAAACTAGAGACCTAGGGGAATCCAAGGAGGGGTGACTTGCGGGGCTCGGACCAGGTTCTGTTACCCAGAATCCTTTGCAAACCTCAAAATTTGGCTAAAAATACACATGTCCCTCACATTTCTGTGGCAGAAAGTTCTGGAATCTGAGAGGAGCTACAAATTTCCTTCCACCCAGCGTTCCCCCAAGTCTCCCGATAAAAATGATACCTCACTTGCGTGGGTAGGCCCAGCGCCGGCGACAGGAAACACCCCAAAGCGCAACGTGGACACATCCTAAATTTTGGAAAAAAACAGAGGTGTTTTTTGCGAAGTGCCTACCTGTAGATTTTGGCCTGTAGCTCAGCCGGCACCTAGGGAAACCTACCAAACCTGTGCATTTCTGAAAACTAGAGACCTAGGGGAATCCAAGAAGGGGTGACTTGCGGGGCTCGCACCAGGTTCTGTTACCCAGAATCCTTTGCAAACCTCAAAATTTAGCTAAAAAAACACATGTCCCTCACATTTCTGTGGCAGAAAGTTCTGGAATCTGAGAGGAGCTACAAATTTCCTTCCACCCAGCGTTCCCCCAAGTCTCCCGATAAAAATGATACCTCACTTGCGTGGGTAGGCCTAGCGCCGGCGACAGGAAACACCCCAAAGCGCAACGTGGACACATCCTAAATTTTGGAAAAAAACAGAGGTGTTTTTTGCGAAGTGCCTACCTATAGATTTTGGCCTGTAGCTCAGCCGGCACCTAGGGAAACCTACCAAACCTGTGCATTTCTGAAAACTAGAGACCTAGGGGAATCCAAGGAGGGGTGACTTGCGGGGCTCGGACCAGGTTCTGTTACCCAGAATCCTTTGCAAACCTCAAAATTTAGCTAAAAAAACACATGTCCCTCACATTTCTGTGGCAGAAAGTTCTGGAATCTGAGAGGAGCTACAAATTTCCTTCCACCCAGCGTTCCCCCAAGTCTCCCGATAAAAATGATACCTCACTTGCGTGGGTAGGCCTAGCGCCGGTGACAGGAAACACCCCAAAGCGCAACGTGGACACATCCTAAATTTTGGAAAAAAACAGAGGTGTTTTTTGCGAAGTGCCTACCTGTAGATTTTGGCCTCTAGCTCAGCCGGCACCTAGGGAAACCTACCAAACCTGTGCATTTCTGAAAACTAGAGACCTAGGGGAATCCAAGGAGGGGTAACTTGCGGGGCTCGGACCAGGTTCTGTTACCCAGAATCCTTTGCAAACCTCAAAATTTGGCTAAAAATACACATGTCCCTCACATTTCTGTGGCAGAAAGTTCTGGAATCTGAGAGGAGCTACAAATTTCCTTCCACCCAGCGTTCCCCCAAGTCTCCCGATAAAAATGATACCTCACTTGCGTGGGTAGGCCTAGCGCCGGCGACAGGAAACACCCCAAAGCGCAACGTGGACACATCCTAAATTTTGGAAAAAAACAGAGGTGTTTTTTGCGAAGTGCCTACCTGTAGATTTTGGCCTCTAGCTCAGCCGGCACCTAGGGAAACCTACCAAACCTGTGCATTTCTGAAAACTAGAGACCTAGGGGAATCCAAGAAGGGGTGACTTGCGGGGCTCGGACCAGGTTCTGTTACCCAGAATCCTTTGCAAACCTCAAAATTTAGCTAAAAAAACACATGTCCCTCACATTTCTGTGGCAGAAAGTTCTGGAATCTGAGAGGAGCTACAAATTGCCTTCCACCCAGCGTTCCCTCAAGTCTCCCGATAAAAATGATACCTCACTTGCGTGGGTAGGCCTAGCGCCGGCGACAGGAAACACCCCAAAGCGCAACGTGGACACATTCTAAATTTTGGAAAAAAACAGAGGTGTTTTTTGCGAAGTGCCTACCTATAGATTTTGGCCTCTAGCTCAGCCGGCACCTAGGGAAACCTACCAAACCTGTGCATTTCTGAAAACTAGAGACCTAGGGGAATCCAAGGAGGGGTGACTTGCGGGGCTCTGACCAGGTTCTGTTACCCAGAATCCTTTGCAAACCTCAAAATTTGGCTAAAAAAACACATGTCCCTCACATTTCTGTGGCAGAAAGTTCTGGAATCTGAGAGGAGCTACAAATTTCCTTCCACCCAGCGTTCCCCCAAGTCTCCCGATAAAAATGATACCTCACTTGCGTGGGTAGGCCTAGCGCCGGCGACAGGAAACACCCCAAAGCGCAACGTGGACACATCCTAAATTTTGGAAAAAAACAGAGGTGTTTTTTGCGAAGTGCCTACCTGTAGATTTTGGCCTGTAGCTCAGCCGGCACCTAGGGAAACCTACCAAACCTGTGCATTACTGAAAACTAGAGACCTAGGGGAATCCAAGGAGGGGTGACTTGCGGGGCTCGGACCAGGTTCTGTTACCCAGAATCCTTTGCAAACCTCAAAATTTGGCTAAAAAAACACATGTCCCTCACATTTCTGTGGCAGAAAGTTCTGGAATCTGAGAGGAGCTACAAATTTCCTTCCACCCAGCGTTCCCCCAAGTCTCCCGATAAAAATGATACCTCACTTGCGTGGGTAGGCCTAGCGCCGGCGACAGGAAACACCCCAAAGCGCAACGTGGACACATCCTAAATTTTGGAAAAAAACAGAGGTGTTTTTTGCGAAGTGCCTACCTGTAGATTTTGGCCTGTAGCTCAGCCGGCACCTAGGGAAACCTACCAAACCTGTGCATTTCTGAAAACTAGAGACCTAGGGGAATCCAAGGAGGGGTGACTTGCGGGGCTCGGACCAGATTCTGTTACCCAGAATCCTTTGCAAACCTCAAAATTTGGCTAAAAAAACACATGTCCCTCACATTTCTGTGGCAGAAAGTTCTGGAATCTGAGAGGAGCTACAAATTTCCTTCCACCCAGCGTTCCCCCAAGTCTCCCGATAAAAATGATACCTCACTTGCGTGGGTAGGCCTAGCGCCGGCGACAGGAAACACCCCAAAGCGCAACGTGGACACATCCTAAATTTTGGAAAAAAACAGAGGTGTTTTTTGCGAAGTGCCTACCTGTAGATTTTGGCCTCTAGCTCAGCCGGCACCTAGGGAAACCTACCAAACCTGTGCATTTCTGAAAACTAGAGACCTAGGGGAATCCAAGGAGGGGTGACTTGCGGGGCTCGGACCAGGTTCTGTTACCCAGAATCCTTTGCAAACCTCAAAATTTGGCTAAAAATACACATGTCCCTCACATTTCTGTGGCAGAAAGTTCTGGAATCTGAGAGGAGCTACAAATTTCCTTCCACCCAGCGTTCCCCCAAGTCTCCCGATAAAAATGATACCTCACTTGCGTGGGTAGGCCTAGCGCCGGCGACAGGAAACACCCCAAAGCGCAACGTGGACACATCCTAAATTTTGGAAAAAAACAGAGGTGTTTTTTGCGAAGTGCCTACCTGTAGATTTTGGCCTGTAGCTCAGCCGGCACCTAGGGAAACCTACCAAACCTGTGCATTTCTGAAAACTAGAGACCTAGGGGAATCCAAGAAGGGGTGACTTGCGGGGCTCGGACCAGGTTCTGTTACCCAGAATCCTTTGCAAACCTCAAAATTTGGCTAAAAATACACATGTCCCTCACATTTCTGTGGCAGAAAGTTCTGGAATCTGAGAGGAGCTACAAATTTCCTTAAACCCAGCGTTCCCCCAAGTCTCCCGATAAAAATGATACCTCACTTGCGTGGGTAGGCCTAGCGCCGGCGACAGGAAACACCCCAAAGCGCAACGTGGACACATCCTAAATTTTGGAAAAAAACAGAGGTGTTTTTTGCGAAGTGCCTACCTGTAGATTTTGGCCTGTAGCTCAGCCGGCACCTAGGGAAACCTACCAAACCTGTGCATTTCTGAAAACTAGAGACCTAGGGGAATCCAAGAAGGGGTGACTTGCGGGGCTCGGACCAGGTTCTGTTACCCAGAATCCTTTGCAAACCTCAAAATTTAGCTAAAAAAACACATGTCCCTCACATTTCTGTGGCAGAAAGTTCTGGAATCTGAGAGGAGCTACAAATTGCCTTCCACCCAGCGTTCCCCCAAGTCTCCCGATAAAAATGATACCTCACTTGCGTGGGTAGGCCTAGCGCCGGTGACAGGAAACACCCCAAAGCGCAACGTGGACACATTCTAAATTTTGGAAAAAAACAGAGGTGTTTTTTGCGAAGTGCCTACCTATAGATTTTGGCCTCTAGCTCAGCCGGCACCTAGGGAAACCTACCAAACCTGTGCATTTCTGAAAACTAGAGACCTAGGGGAATCCAAGGAGGGGTGACTTGCGGGGCTCTGACCAGGTTCTGTTACCCAGAATCCTTTGCAAACCTCAAAATTTGGCTAAAAAAACAAATGTCCCTCAGATTTCTGTGGCAGAAAGTTCTGGAATCTGAGAGGAGCTACAAATTTCCTTCCACCCAGCGTTCCCCCAAGTCTCCCGATAAAAATGATACCTCACTTGCGTGGGTAGGCCTAGCGCCGGCGACAAGAAACACCCCAAAGCGCAACGTGGACACATCCTAAATTTTGGAAAAAAACAGAGGTGTTTTTTGCGAAGTGCCTACCTGTAGATTTTGGCCTGTAGCTCAGCCGGCACCTAGGGAAACCTACCAAACCTGTGCATTACTGAAAACTAGAGACCTAGGGGAATCCAAGGAGGGGTGACTTGCGGGGCTCGGACCAGGTTCTGTTACCCAGAATCCTTTGCAAACCTCAAAATTTGGCTAAAAAAACACATGTCCCTCACATTTCTGTGGCAGAAAGTTCTGGAATCTGAGAGGAGCTACAAATTTCCTTCCACCCAGCGTTCCCCCAAGTCTCCCGATAAAAATGATACCTCACTTGCGTGGGTAGGCCTAGCGCCGGCGACAGGAAACACCCCAAAGCGCAACGTGGACACATCCTAAATTTTGGAAAAAAACAGAGGTGTTTTTTGCGAAGTGCCTACCTGTAGATTTTGGCCTGTAGCTCAGCCGGCACCTAGGGAAACCTACCAAACCTGTGCATTTCTGAAAACTAGAGACCTAGGGGAATCCAAGGAGGGGTGACTTGCGGGGCTCGGACCAGATTCTGTTACCCAGAATCCTTTGCAAACCTCAAAATTTGGCTAAAAAAACACATGTCCCTCACATTTCTGTGGCAGAAAGTTCTGGAATCTGAGAGGAGCTACAAATTTCCTTCCACCCAGCGTTCCCCCAAGTCTCCCGATAAAAATGATACCTCACTTGCGTGGGTAGGCCTAGCGCCGGCGACAGGAAACACCCCAAAGCGCAACGTGGACACATCCTAAATTTTGGAAAAAAACAGAGGTGTTTTTTGCGAAGTGCCTACCTGTAGATTTTGGCCTCTAGCTCAGCCGGCACCTAGGGAAACCTACCAAACCTGTGCATTTCTGAAAACAAGAGACCTAGGGGAATCCAAGGAGGGGTGACTTGCGGGGCTCGGACCAGGTTCTGTTACCCAGAATCCTTTGCAAACCTCAAAATTTAGCTAAAAAAACACATGTCCCTCACATTTCTGTGGCAGAAAGTTCTGGAATCTGAGAGGAGCTACAAATTTCCTTCCACCCAGCGTTCCCCCAAGTCTCCCGATAAAAATGATACCTCACTTGCGTGGGTAGGCCCAGCGCCGGCGACAGGAAACACCCCAAAGCGCAACGTGGACACATCCTAAATTTTGGAAAAAAACAGAGGTGTTTTTTGCGAAGTGCCTACCTGTAGATTTTGGCCTGTAGCTCAGCCGGCACCTAGGGAAACCTACCAAACCTGTGCATTTCTGAAAACTAGAGACCTAGGGGAATCCAAGAAGGGGTGACTTGCGGGGCTCGCACCAGGTTCTGTTACCCAGAATCCTTTGCAAACCTCAAAATTTAGCTAAAAAAAACACATGTCCCTCACATTTCTGTGGCAGAAAGTTCTGGAATCTGAGAGGAGCTACAAATTTCCTTCCACCCAGCGTTCCCCCAAGTCTCCCGATAAAAATGATACCTCACTTGCGTGGGTAGGCCTAGCGCCGGCGACAGGAAACACCCCAAAGCGCAACGTGGACACATCCTAAATTTTGGAAAAAAACAGAGGTGTTTTTTGCGAAGTGCCTACCTATAGATTTTGGCCTGTAGCTCAGCCGGCACCTAGGGAAACCTACCAAACCTGTGCATTTCTGAAAACTAGAGACCTAGGGGAATCCAAGGAGGGGTGACTTGCGGGGCTCGGACCAGGTTCTGTTACCCAGAATCCTTTGCAAACCTCAAAATTTAGCTAAAAAAACACATGTCCCTCACATTTCTGTGGCAGAAAGTTCTGGAATCTGAGAGGAGCTACAAATTTCCTTCCACCCAGCGTTCCCCCAAGTCTCCCGATAAAAATGATACCTCACTTGCGTGGGTAGGCCTAGCGCCGGTGACAGGAAACACCCCAAAGCGCAACGTGGACACATCCTAAATTTTGGAAAAAAACAGAGGTGTTTTTTGCGAAGTGCCTACCTGTAGATTTTGGCCTCTAGCTCAGCCGGCACCTAGGGAAACCTACCAAACCTGTGCATTTCTGAAAACTAGAGACCTAGGGGAATCCAAGGAGGGGTAACTTGCGGGGCTCGGACCAGGTTCTGTTACCCAGAATCCTTTGCAAACCTCAAAATTTGGCTAAAAATACACATGTCCCTCACATTTCTGTGGCAGAAAGTTCTGGAATCTGAGAGGAGCTACAAATTTCCTTCCACCCAGCGTTCCCCCAAGTCTCCCGATAAAAATGATACCTCACTTGCGTGGGTAGGCCTACCGCCGGCGACAGGAAACACCCCAAAGCGCAACGTGGACACATCCTAAATTTTGGAAAAAAACAGAGGTGTTTTTTGCGAAGTGCCTACCTGTAGATTTTGGCCTGTAGCTCAGCCGGCACCTAGGGAAACCTACCAAACCTGTGCATTTCTGAAAACTAGAGACCTAGGGGAATCCAAGAAGGGGTGACTTGCGGGGCTCGGACCAGGTTCTGTTACCCAGAATCCTTTGTAAACCTCAAAATTTAGCTAAAAAAACACATGTCCCTCACATTTCTGTGGCAGAAAGTTCTGGAATCTGAGAGGAGCTACAAATTGCCTTCCACCCAGCGTTCCCTCAAGTCTCCCGATAAAAATGATACCTCACTTGCGTGGGTAGGCCTAGCGCCGGCGACAGGAAACACCCCAAAGCGCAACGTGGACACATTCTAAATTTTGGAAAAAAACAGAGGTGTTTTTTGCGAAGTGCCTACCTATAGATTTTGGCCTCTAGCTCAGCCGGCACCTAGGGAAACCTACCAAACCTGTGCATTTCTGAAAACTAGAGACCTAGGGGAATCCAAGGAGGGGTGACTTGCGGGGCTCTGACCAGGTTCTGATACCCAGAATCCTTTGCAAACCTCAAAATTTGGCTAAAAAAACACATGTCCCTCACATTTCTGTGGCAGAAAGTTCTGGAATCTGAGAGGAGCTACAAATTTCCTTCCACCCAGCGTTCCCCCAAGTCTCCCGATAAAAATGATACCTCACTTGCGTGGGTAGGCCTAGCGCCGGCGACAGGAAACACCCCAAAGCGCAACGTGGACACATCCTAAATTTTGGAAAAAAACAGAGGTGTTTTTTGCGAAGTGCCTACCTGTAGATTTTGGCCTGTAGCTCAGCCGGCACCTAGGGAAACCTACCAAACCTGTGCATTACTGAAAACTAGAGACCTAGGGGAATCCAAGGAGGGGTGACTTGCGGGGCTCGGACCAGGTTCTGTTACCCAGAATCCTTTGCAAACCTCAAAATTTGGCTAAAAAAACACATGTCCCTCACATTTCTGTGGCAGAAAGTTCTGGAATCTGAGAGGAGCTACAAATTTCCTTCCACCCAGCGTTCCCCCAAGTCTCCCGATAAAAATGATACCTCACTTGCGTGGGTAGGCCTAGCGCCGGCGACAGGAAACACCCCAAAGCGCAACGTGGACACATCCTAAATTTTGGAAAAAAACAGAGGTGTTTTTTGCGAAGTGCCTACCTGTAGATTTTGGCCTGTAGCTCAGCCGGCACCTAGGGAAACCTACCAAACCTGTGCATTTCTGAAAACTAGAGACCTAGGGGAATCCAAGGAGGGGTGACTTGCGGGGCTCGGACCAGATTCTGTTACCCAGAATCCTTTGCAAACCTCAAAATTTGGCTAAAAAAACACATGTCCCTCATATTTCTGTGGCAGAAAGTTCTGGAATCTGAGAGGAGCTACAAATTTCCTTCCACCCAGCGTTCCCCCAAGTCTCCCGATAAAAATGATACCTCACTTGCGTGGGTAGGCCTAGCGCCGGCGACAGGAAACACCCCAAAGCGCAACGTGGACACATCCTAAATTTTGGAAAAAAACAGAGGTGTTTTTTGCGAAGTGCCTACCTGTAGATTTTGGCCTCTAGCTCAGCCGGCACCTAGGGAAACCTACCAAACCTGTGCATTTCTGAAAACTAGAGACCTAGGGGAATCCAAGGAGGGGTGACTTGCGGGGCTCGGACCAGGTTCTGTTACCCAGAATCCTTTGCAAACCTCAAAATTTGGCTAAAAATACACATGTCCCTCACATTTCTGTGGCAGAAAGTTCTGGAATCTGAGAGGAGCTACAAATTTCCTTCCACCCAGCGTTCCCCCAAGTCTCCCGATAAAAATGATACCTCACTTGCGTGGGTAGGCCTAGCGCCGGCGACAGGAAACACCCCAAAGCGCAACGTGGACACATCCTAAATTTTGGAAAAAAACAGAGGTGTTTTTTGCGAAGTGCCTACCTGTAGATTTTGGCCTGTAGCTCAGCCGGCACCTAGGGAAACCTACCAAACCTGTGCATTTCTGAAAACTAGAGACCTAGGGGAATCCAAGAAGGGGTGACTTGCGGGGCTCGGACCAGGTTCTGTTACCCAGAATCCTTTGCAAACCTCAAAATTTGGCTAAAAATACACATGTCCCTCACATTTCTGTGGCAGAAAGTTCTGGAATCTGAGAGGAGCTACAAATTTCCTTAAACCCAGCGTTCCCCCAAGTCTCCCGATAAAAATGATACCTCACTTGCGTGGGTAGGCCTAGCGCCGGCGACAGGAAACACCCCAAAGCGCAACGTGGACACATCCTAAATTTTGGAAAAAAACAGAGGTGTTTTTTGCGAAGTGCCTACCTGTAGATTTTGGCCTGTAGCTCAGCCGGCACCTAGGGAAACCTACCAAACCCCTGTGCATTTCTGAAAACTAGAGACCTAGGGGAATCCAAGAAGGGGTGACTTGCGGGGCTCGGACCAGGTTCTGTTACCCAGAATCCTTTGCAAACCTCAAAATTTAGCTAAAAAAACACATGTCCCTCACATTTCTGTGGCAGAAAGTTCTGGAATCTGAGAGGAGCTACAAATTGCCTTCCACCCAGCGTTCCCCCAAGTCTCCCGATAAAAATGATACCTCACTTGCGTGGGTAGGCCTAGCGCCGGTGACAGGAAACACCCCAAAGCGCAACGTGGACACATTCCTAAATTTTGGAAAAAAACAGAGGTGTTTTTTGCGAAGTGCCTACCTATAGATTTTGGCCTCTAGCTCAGCGGCACCTAGGGAAACCTACCAAACCTGTGCATTTCTGAAAACTAGAGACCTAGGGGAATCCAAGGAGGGGTGACTTGCGGGGCTCTGACCAGGTTCTGTTACCCAGAATCCTTTGCAAACCTCAAAATTTGGCTAAAAAACAAATGTCCCTCAGATTTCTGTGGCAGAAAGTTCTGGAATCTGAGAGGAGCTACAAATTTCCTTCCACCCAGCGTTCCCCCAAGTCTCCCGATAAAAATGATACCTCACTTGCGTGGGTAGGCCTAGCGCCGGCGACAAGAAACACCCCAAAGCGCAACGTGGACACATCTAAATTTTGGAAAAAAACAGAGGTGTTTTTTGCGAAGTGCCTACCTGTAGATTTTGGCCTGTAGCTCAGCCGGCACCTAGGGAAACCCTACCAAACCTGTGCATTACTGAAAACTAGAGACCTAGGGGAATCCAAGGAGGGGTGACTTGCGGGGCTCGGACCAGGTTCTGTTACCCAGAATCCTTTGCAAACCTCAAAATTTGGCTAAAAAAACACATGTCCCTCACATTTCTGTGGCAGAAAGTTCTGGAATCTGAGAGGAGCTACAAATTTCCTTCCACCCAGCGTTCCCCCAAGTCTCCCGATAAAAATGATACCTCACTTGCGTGGGTAGGCCTAAGCGCCGGCGACAGGAAACACCCCCAAAGCGCAACGTGGACACATCCTAAATTTTGGAAAAAAACAGAGGTGTTTTTTGCGAAGTGCCTACCTGTAGATTTTGGCCTGTAGCTCAGCCGGGCACCTAGGGAAACCTACCAAACCTGTGCATTTCTGAAAACTAGAGACCTAGGGGAATCCAAGGAGGGGTGACTTGCGGGGCTCGGACCAGATTCTGTTACCCAGAATCCTT